>NC_089795.1:84355162-84662662 GCF_040412425.1 Macrobrachium rosenbergii
AAGTAAATAACCTGAAAGAATGACTGTGACTAATTACATGTTATTTTTCATTTTTTTATATTTTGAGCTTCAAAAAGTGCACGAACATCTGCAAACTACACAACACTCCGAGCAGAGAACAATTATTTCTTTGAAAGTTAAAACACTCAATGTTCATATATTCCACCTTACACAGGGTAAGCGAATGTTATCATTAACGTAATTATCACTTAAAACGTGTCGAGCTCACGTGAAAGAACAAACCAAAGTTATCAACATTCATATTAAGCCTCCAAACATCAAAATAGCCGTAAGTAAAAAAACAAATGGCGAAAAACGATGAAGGTATTACGAATATTCAATATATACTTCAAACAGTCCAGGGCGATGTGAAATAGAACTACTAAAAAACCATCTTGAGTTTCCTCTTTGTCTCAAAATAAAGGATAATTGGTATTTTGGGAAACGGATATTTTTATACCACACACCATACTAATATCTGGAAAATTCATATTCAGCCAGTCACAAAAATAGGGACAATTGGTATTTTTAGCTGAAAACTAGCGTCACTTTGAGAATGGTCTTCGATGCCCAGCTAAAATCATAAAAAAGTAGACGAATATTCAAGTTTAAAATAAGAAAATATTAAGGGAATCTGGTAATGTTATTTAAAAAAAAATGTAAGGGAATAATCGTTCCATTTTCAGTGCTTTTCTTGAAAGCCTGACATATATGTCAATAAGAATGAGTGAGGTAATGACGTTGCCCGCGAAAGCTATCGAGGTGAAAAATATCTAGCGAATGCTTCGAATGTCAAATGCAAATTACTGCTACAAATACTGAATATATCACGAGTTAGTTGGCTTATTTATTTCCAACGAAAAGGAATGTAAATGAAAACTACATTAACCACATTTACCGACTAATCAAATTAAGGAAAAATTTCGCGCTTTCAAAAGCCAGTTATCAGCGTGGCCCTACTTTATCGAAATTCAATAATGAAAAAGTTTATGTTCAATTCTATATTGGTATAAGGTCAGATTTTCTAGTAAGAGAAGCCTCTTTTATACCAAGCGTTTCCTTTGAAAACAAAAAATTACAAGCCTGAACTTAATGAATTCTAATTTGAAGAACAACGTAACTAGATGAATCATCAACAAGCTTCAAAAGTTAACATTTCAATGCTCATTACAAATATCCTCTTCTGTATACTATCCTGATTTTTCAAATATATCCTATCGAATAAAACAAAATAAAAAATGTATTTTCTGTAAATAGCTCTAGTTAACTGCTGTAAGTTTCTTCAGGTTACATAATGATGTTCAATCCACGAATTTTCAGCCGAATCATCAGTGAATCACCTGACTTCCCAGTCTGGTCAAGTATAATGCTCTTGTCAATCAGATTCTTACAATCACAAAGAAAGTAATTGTAGTTACAACACGGAACACATTTCATGATTATGTAATAGTACAAATAGCTATGACATATTAGAGCAGTAATAAAACTTCATAACGACAGGATATTTTTCACGTTCCAAAAACTCACAACATGGCCACGACTTGTACATAAGATCCTACCAAGCATATTTTAATTTACACTGAATGCCATTGCTACTCGCCTCAAAATGTCTGGTTATATTTACAACGTTTTGGGATTTGGGATTAAGATAATTAGTGTTGGGTAAGACCGGCGACGAACAGAAATTAAAGACACGGGTAGTCTCGACAAATCCATTAACCGTGGTGTGATTGCGATTCATGTCTTAATTTTCACGAAATGCGTCACGTACATGCTGCCCTTTCCTTGAGAGGGACATTTAAATTATGATTCTACTACTACTACTACTACTACTACTACTACTACTACTACTTGCAGTTATGAATATGAAAAGCAAATCACACTCATTATAACATTATCTTACATGGTCTCATTACAATTAAAATATCAGCCAAGGTAACAATGAACTTAATAATTTAACAAAGCTTTACCCTGCTAATAAAGTTGGCGTTAAAGACTTCTTTTTTGAAGTGAAAGTAACTTGGATATAGAAAGCTTTTAACTTTAATAAACTTTAACAGTTGCAAAATTAACAATAAATTTTCGAAGATCAGCCGTTTCTCTTACGCCCTTAACTTCCTTCTATGCTGTTTTCTTTCATTTGTTTCACCTAAAATTTCGTTCCTTTGCTGATGTCGTTGGTGCACCGATTTTTACTTTCACAGAAAGCTGGCCTCTCACTTTTCCTTAAAAAAAAAAAACTCTCTCCAAAACTGAAGCCTATTTATAAATCCTTTTTCAAAGAAGTGGCTTCGTGAACTTTGCCTTTTAGCAGTCCAAAGAAGAGGACTACTCAGGATGCACCAGAATGTCTGAAGTGCGATTAAAAATATCTCCGAATGGGCAAGTAGAGCTCGAAATCCGATTAAAACGAAACCCCAACCTTACCAGATATAGCAGAATCACATTAAAAGCTAAGAGGACCTAACCTAGGGTACTCGTGTTACAAAAAAAGAACTCAGACTACCTGATAACATTTCCTATGCAGCCTTAAATTCCAGAAGGGAGAGTTCTATTACGAAGTGCTTTTCAGTAAGTTTTTGTTGTAGGTCTCATCAATGACATTTCTGATTTATTCACGTGACCTATATTTGAATTTTCAATATTTTTTCTTCTTGGCGTCTCAGACAGTCTTACAACAGCAACAGCAACATACGAAGGTTAATAATTAAAAAGGAATTTCTTCCACCTATCATTTTATCATCAGTCTTCGTTGTCTGTCCTTGGCCTGTTCGGTGGCTATGTTGCATACAAAGGAAATCGAACCAGAAAAGGCCTTTGAACAGGAACGGAACTAATCTCCCCCCCCCAACTTTTACTGAGCCGCCAACGCCTCAGACGTTATAATCTCGTTGTGGCATATCATTACGACACAAAACAAGATTACAAATGTGACATGTGATGTTGTGTATGCACAGTTGTATTCCCGTTGTATTCCTAGATATATTATCAACGACAAGAATTAATATCATATTAATGCAGGCACTGCAACAAATATCTTGGAATGAAATAAAACAAAAAAGTGTTACTTCACGAATAACTAGTTCTTAAATGTGAATTTCGAAGCTGATATGCCCATAAATACAACAACGTTAAAACTGTAGGGATCACTTCCATCTCCTCGACCACAAACATTAAAAAATTTCCCAGCTTCAACTCTTACATAAACTCTTTTGCCTGATCAAGTTGTATTTGAAAATTTAACATATCAAATATTTGGTTCAAATAAATAAATCTCTTACCAGCTTCTTAAAAAAATAGTGTAAGTGCACTCAGGTATGCAACTTGATTTAATCTAAACATTAAACAGATCAGTTCTTTTATACGTAATAAATAAAAAGATAGTTCAGTGTGTTCTGAGATGATTTGAACATGTGGAGAGAACAGAAGACAATTGGTTAGTGAAAAGAGCGTATAATTCAGAAATGTGAGGAGGAAGGAAGTGAGGAACACCTAGAAAGTCCTGGATAGATGGAGAGGAAAGGGTACTGGAAAGGAAGAGCCTTAGTATCCAGAAAGACTGACAGTGGGTGTGTAGGGGGCCTTTCCTGCATTACCGATGAGCTTTTCATGTATGTGTATGGAGCGGCCGTTGTTGCAGAAGTTTTTTACACAGAAGGTTCATTCCCGATGTGGCTTTGGCTGTCGTCTTGACTTTTCCTTGAAACCACCTCCTTTTAAGGACATGGGCTAAATACTGATAAACAAATATCAAAAATTGAACCCCAGTCACTATCTGAACTTGTCTACGGAGAACTCTAAACTGTACCTTTACAGCGAACCAGAATATATAAACTATGATATCCGTTCTCTAATCTGTTTTTCAACTTTTGAAAATTAATCCAATTATAAACTTTTTGAAAAAATGTTATTTAATTGCCAAAATATAAAAAAAAATACTGTATAAGTAAAATCAAAACCTTTGGGACAGCCCTGTGAAAGCTGATAGTCAGCTCAGTGGTCTGGTAAAACTATTTTAATAATAATAATAATAATAATAATAATAATAATAATAATAATAATAATAATCCTCGCGCAAATAACAACTCCAGTTTAAGTCAGATAAGGACTTGAAACGATGAAGAAAGAAATGCTATGCTGAACGGCTACGCAGACGCTCGAGAAGAAATCCAATAGTTTCAGCACCTTCTTGCGTGCTAGCATTAGAAAAAGGGATCAAAGAATAAAGGAATTGCTAGAAAATCATTTTCTATCATGAAATCCGAGAATAAATAATGTCAACAATGAAGTTACTTTATTGGTGGAGCTTTTGCTACATGTGTGCACTGGAAATGGTTAAGTCTAGATTTTGCCTGATGAAACTTGATATCCATCCATTACATTGATAGAATAATTGGACGTGTCAGCTAAACACCTCTCTTATTCAGCCTGTCCACTTCAAAAAAGCAGACTTGCTGCTGATTTAATGAAAGCTGTTTCTTTGAACCTCACGAAGGAGCCAGCAAACAATTTAAACGAGATATACTTTTGTATGTTTATTTACAAAGTATTTGCAATGGATACAGAGATCCACGCTTGCTCAGTTTGTTCCCAAGTTCAGTATAAATGACACCACTATGGTTTATTGGCAGGAATTAGCAGGATCTGTGTCTCACTGGCAACCTCCGTAATTTCTGTTCTATGGTTTCTTATAATTTTTACAGGATTGATCATTGATTAATTGTAATTCCGTAATTCGTACCATATACGATTTCTCACAGAGTATTTGGGACTTCCTTATTCTGTGTGGACTTGGTCGTAACAAGAATTTCTCAATGCCATGTGTAGTATGTTTTATAAATATGATTTTGGAAGATGTTTTTTGTTTGTTCTGCAATGTCTTCCTCATGATTAAGATTGGGTAAGGATGCCATATGATTCATAGGCACTTTCTGCTTTATGCGATTCCGTCTGAAGTTTGGATTTGGAAAAACTGTTTCAAGACTGAATATTACTCCTTTGTTCTTTGTACAGTCTAATATGTGATATTCTGTAGAATGGTTCCATTTCTGGCCAGCAGCACTTGCAACCTATGCTGCACACCAACTGAATATACCATGTGGATCTAGCAATGACAGTTTAGTTGGGCGTAGTTTAGTCAGTAATTGGGATTACTCAAAATTGCTCCAAGAATAACTGACACTCCTTCAGTGGCCGTAGTAAGGTTTATAAATAGGACTTAATAAGACTGCTACATGTGCAGGAATCACTCATGTTTTATGAGTAACATGTCATAATTATATCATTAAATGAATGACTGATGCTTCAGTTCTTGGTGGAGTTGAGTTTACTTTGTGACTGTGGAATTTCTTGACTCCCTAATCTGGTTTATAATCAGGATTTGAAGAGAATGCTCAATTGCTCCTTGAGGGACTGAATCTGCTTTGTTGCGCGATCTTATTTATAATTAGGATTCCATACGATTCTTCTTTGCTTTGTGTACCGCTGTCCTTAATTAGTCCGTAGTACTCAACACCAAGTTTGCCTCAACCATGAAATTGCTTTGTTAATATGGCCGTGTGAGTGACAAGCCCACTGTTCTGATGATACAGTCAGTTAATAAAAACTCACTCGAGTCTCACTTCATTATTTAATCGCTGTATCTTCTCTGTTTTTTCTCTACCACTTCACTCGTTCATAATTTAGCTGCTGAATCGTGAATGAAACACCTGCGCAGTAAAATATCTACAACATAGCCATTTCAGGACACCTACACAAGAAGTTCATCAGTAGTTCGTCGAAACCCCAAACGTGCAATACGCCATTCATCTACATCTTGCATGCACTCTCGTAATTCCTGAATATTAAAGGCCCCTCCTTTCCAGTAACTCTCTCACCTGATCTATCAAACATTTGAGTAACACATTCTTTTCACCAACCTATCATCATCCAATCTTTCCACATGCCTGAACCATCTCAAAGTACCCGATTCATCCTTTCACCTATGCGATGTTGTTGTTTTTAATTAAGCTGGCTTTATGCCAGCACGGGCTCTTGCACATAGAGCAGCCCGTATAACCTGTGCTAACCTTTTACTGCTTCCATGTACCTCAATTCAACCTTTTTAATTTAATTCACAATCAATATGCACACTCCAGATATATTGAGGAAAGATGGCGTAACAATCACTTGATAAATACCCGCTTTGGCTTCCACAGAAAATCCCAGTCTTTTTCCAGTCTTTGACACATATCCTGGTACACTACATTTCCTTGCTTCATGTATTCTTTCTTCCCTTTTTTTTTGACCTTACTATCTTCTATTGCATTTACTCGCAAATACTTCATCATCAACTTCCATTCTTTCACCATCTCTGTTAATAGTCACTGCCAAATCGTCAAATCTTCCATTGACCCTCACAACCTTGTAGTCGCTCATATTTTCTCTCAACCTCTCTTAATTTTTCGGTTACCCCACCCACAATCAGTCTTTATCCCTTCCACTCCTGCGTGCTTGAACACACACACTCACACACACTGCCCTTTCACCTTTGTCTCACCAAGTGCCATAACACCCGGCTTTCTCTCTTCAAACATACCATCGATCATACATTTCTCCTCTAATACACCAAACCCACGCATCAAAAACTCCAAGACTTGGTGTTTCACAACCTCTCTGTTTTTCTGGAACAACAGTGCACGTTATGAGGCTACAAACTCCATGCCCTCGGCCATTTGGTATCTTTCACAGCAAGCAGAACATAAAATGCTATTATTTTCTTCTCTTCATATGCAACAGGAGTAGAATTTGTGGTTCCTACTGGCCAATTCTAGAGATAAGGTTCATCTGCAATATAACAGGCATTTTCTACCACCAGAGTTCTTTTGCCTTGAGGTATACTATTCTGTTACTATATATATATATATATATATATATATATATATATATATATATATATATATATATATATATATATATATATATATATATATATATATAGAATATAGGTATACAGGTGTACAGTATGTGTACGAGTATGTTTGTGAGTGTGTGTTTGCGCGCACAAACAAGTGTATGATTAAAATAAAAAGTCTATATATATACTACTGGATTATCTATAAACGATGATCAAGTCGTAACACTTGAACATAAACTTTCAAGTCAGAGTTGAAGCCGATAATGTAACACAGGCAAGACGCTCAAGCTGATATTTTAAGCATTACCGGGAATTCCAATTGCAATCGGTTCTTTACGAGAATGATAAACTTCTGGAAAGTAAACCGCCTGGTCTGTCGTGCTTAGAAAAAAATCCCTACTCAAACAACCACCTTCCCTTGGAAATGAAATAAGCAATGGATTCGTCTCTCGTGAGTTTTTTAAAAGGAAGATATAATATGCATAATCACGGTCCCAAAACAATTCTTATTCAAGCAACCACGTTCCCTTGGAAATGAAATAAACAATGGGTTCACATTTCATGAATTTGCTTTGAAGGAAGATATGACACAAAGACTCATGGTCCCTCATTTAGACAAGAAACACGCACACTAGAGTACAGGAAAAGAACATAAGACAAAATTCCTGACAGTTACAACTGGCTGCGTTGAAGAGTTAACACGATCAGACAAAATCGGCATTTGATTTGCAAACGCAATGAATCATCTCTGTGATAACTGGGGATACAGCCAGTTGGGAAGTGAATTCGAATATCAAATTTAGGCTAATGGCCAAGCCTGAGACCTACGAGAAATGGAGAGTAAAGGAGGTCTTAAAAGTGTAACAACAGAAAAACCCTCCCGCAGTTGCACTATGAGACAATTGTTAGTAAGAGTGGAAAGTAACATGAAAGAAAGAGAATATGAACGGCGGTGGAGTAAAATGAATGAGAGGAAAGCCAGTGGGGGAAACACGATTACTAATAAACAATTGGTATTACGTTTGAAGTTCGCGTGAAAACCAAAGTCGTTCGAAGAATTTACACGACGTGACTGTCCCAAATCAGGTTAAGGTTGTTACTTTGATAGTCTTGGTGTCACCACTTTGAATAATTGATTACGAGATGAGATTCAAACTGTCAGTCAGTCAAGCTTTAAAAAAAATTTTTTTCTTTTATAATGACATATTTATTCTAATTTCATAGATATTTTCGAAGTAAAGGCGACAAATGCACACATACTTTTAAAACGTATGTAAAACAGGAAAAATTATTCCTTTTCAGTCCAATAAAATTTCACTCACGGTAATATGTACTGTATATGTTTCCAGACACTGCTTTAGATTGCTTTTGCTAACCAGATTTTCATAAACATATTCCATGAAGGACTGATTAAAATGATTTCACGCAGCGAATCAAGTTTTTAAAATGGACGGTATCATTCTAAGATTATCATCATTTACTATCTCATTTAAAGGGAATCACTCTCGACTCCTCCAACTATATGTGATACAGATATTTCAAGAGATGTTTAGTTGACCTTCTGTTCGTCCCCATCATGTTGTCAGATATTAAAAATTAGCATTATGTCCTTAACCTTACTCTGAACATTAGCTTCATTAATTGGAGTACACATGCCACATAATAAGTATCAATCACGAAGAGCTGAAAAACAATGGCCAAGGTTTAATTCTTATTTGACCTTTGACCTCTCAGAATGAACCTGACATCAGTGCATACTGGCCTCAGTATTGGCATATGTTTGCCAATTACAAAGTATATGTTTCATATGGTTCAAAGTTATGACCATGGTTAAATTCCTATTTGACCTTCGGTTCTTGTGATCAAACACAAAATATCGAATTCCCATTACCCACAGATGATGTATATCAAATCGTAAACCTTCGCAGATATTAAAGTTACATTACTTAAAACAACTTCAAGTCTAGCAGATGGAAGGACATATTGCGCGCCAGACAGACAGGTCAATAATACTAGACACCCTGAATCAGATCTGTGGCATAAAAATGTGAGTGAATAAAAAATAAACATACCGTTGAAGACACGTCTGTACCAGTATCAAAAAGCGCTCTTTCGCATACACTCGAGCCTGGAAGGTACTTTTCATAACGAGGGAGTTGTCACAAATAAACGCCACACTTGGTTACCATGCACAACAACCCCTCCTGCTCGCGTGTAAACATTCTGTGCTGCTTCCCCTTACCTACCATTAAGGTCTCTCGAGGTCCACTTTGCAGCACGTAATTCAACCCTAAACCCTTGCACGCTAATTGCATGACAGTGCAATACGTGCTATTGTTTCAAAGTCAGAAACACGCTTGAAAATGCCTGTGAAGTTTTGCAATTACTTTCTAATGGAAGGCAAGGATTAACTGGTTTCAACCTTAGGGTACGATGAATAGCATGTTAATTACTCACGATTCTTGTATAAATATTTGTTGAGCGATCTTCTAAAAAGTGAGTGATCATTATCTAATAGGCAAACAAGTTTATTTACCAGTCTGACATCAGGTTTCGCAGTAAAGTAACATGGCATGAATATCGTTACGAAATCAACAGTCGATACAGGGAAAGAAGTGGCACAGAACAATGCGCGCGCGCGCACACGCACACACAGAAAGCTTTATAAACCATAGTGACCTCTTAATTTCTCGAAATTCTTCACTATTTTTTTCTTTGGAACTTATCATTGCAAGCCTTTATCTATGACGGGGAATCAACGAAGAAACCGTGACAACCTTCAGCAGCATGACGTACTCCCCCATTCTCATTGAAACCTCAGCGTTCCTTCGAATCCTATGACGGGTGGTTAGATTGTGTGTGTTTGTTTCGCACTTGGATAAGGCTTGTAGTGATAAGCGTGTCCAAAAACTAAGAGCAGGTCGTGAAGTTAAAAGGTTGCTGTGTCTATTAAGTTAACAAAACGAGAAAGTAAATGTCCTTATCTGCCAACTGCCAAAAGGTAAATAAAGAAAAGGGGAAGGCAGGAATTAACACTAAAGGGGAAGAAAATTATAGACGTGCCTCTTAAAAGACTGAAAGACAGTCGTCACGGAAAACATAGCACGGACAGAGTTTAACCACTTGATGGAAGGAAAGAAACCGTACCCAAACTGCGAGACCTGCCAATCCTTACATACACTGAGCTACAGTGGAAAGTGACGGCGTGCCAGGTGTCAAGCGGCTGCCCTAGATGAAGAGATTCTCTCCTCTTCAGATGAAAGTATCCACGACCAAAAAACTGTAAGAAAGAGAAGGCAACACCACTAAAAATGGGCAGGTCTGTCGCTTCATTCGTGGTTAAGCGCCAATCATCTTTCTTGTTATTTCCTTCTTGTTTTTCCAGGTTTTAAGTTAAAAAAGAGCATTAGGCTGGCAGCCTTTTTGGTCTTTTACTCTAAAAAAAACAGAGATATTGCAACTACTGCAAATGCAACATACATTTAGGTGAGCCTAGGGTCCGTTATTAGATATACTGACTTCAATTTTACCCTGTCGATACAAGAAACATATGGAGTACCAGGATGCATGGTTTCAGCCCAAGCGCTTGTGAAATTATCTCAAAAAGGTGACATTTATACTAAATTAGGAACTTGAAGACATGATGCAGTCACAATAAAAAAAAAATTCAATAGTCAGGCTTTTGGATTATGAAAACTAAATCAACATCATTTACGGTTCTCCATCAGTTTTTTCTCTCATAGTTATAGACTTAGAATGGGCTCTTTCCACGCTCTTCTGTCACGTATACTTTACGTCTTCATTCTACGCACTTTCCTGTCATTTCTTGAGCATTTTTACGGATATTCTTCCCGCCACTTCCATACCTACTATTTTTCTGACTAAGTATTCCTCATCCCTTCCCATCACATGCCCATAGCATCTCAACCTTTGAGAAAACAAGTCTATTATCTAGCCATTAAAACTTCCTTATTTGTAACAGGATCTTCCCATCCATTTCTGGCCATCTTAGAAAACCGACAGTCCCACATTTTCAAGATCTCTGCTCCCTTTGTCAGGGCTATTTATGTTCTGTTTTAATCCTCTCCTTCTTATTCCGCACTTCTGTCTTTTAAAAATGTCTGCAACCTCTTCCTCTGATTCTTCTGTAGACTACGTAACCTGCATATAGCTGCTCACAGCACCTCCTTTTCTAAACTCTTAGGTTCCTCCAAGACTGTGATAAAAACACCAGGCTTAGGGCTGATACTTGATGGACTAAGCTACTATCTCAAAACTCCTCTGATGCACCTAGGTCTCTTCCTATGGTATAGGAACATCACCAGCTCAACAGATTTTTCAAATCTTTCTGGTACCCTTTGCCTTCGTTTTGTTCACTGAATTGTTGTTCGGTACTATGCAAGAACTTGGAGACTTCCTGCGTCCATTTAACTGCCAAATGTACATACAGATTCCACCAACATGTCGCTCATTCTCTCTATCCATTTCCCAGTGCCACACAGCTAATTAATACGGCTATCTTTTATGTCTTCTTCCATCGATTTCCATCAACCATCTTTCAGTGCTACGTTTGCCGATACTTACTGTTGATACTTTCTTCTAACTTATTTTCAAGTTCTATGTTTTTATTCTTTTCACAATCTCTTTCTTCATCTTTTTATCCCTCACAATTAAATCAGGAAGCAGCAATCTACGCTGTGTTCAGCAAACCTCAATAGAATACTTTCTCTGCTGACAACACGATAAAATCAGTCTGCATTTCTGTTTCTTTGTACTTGTATGTTATTTTTCTGTGGGCTTCCCAAACAGTGTGTTCGGCAGCTTCAATCCTTGGCTCTGGCACAATTCAAGAATTGCTTCTCCGTCTTGGTTTCCCTCCAAGCCGTATCTTTCAATAAAAACCTAAAAACCTATTCTATTAGGTCTCCTATGGCCATGAAAATCTCATTCTAGTATCCCTTCTGACTGTGGGATTTCTGTCACTGCATCTAATAAAATTTCCCTTTCTTCTTCTGGATCCATGATTTTGTTGAGTATACTGTACAGCAAATACATCCATTGCCTTCTTTCCTCAGATTATCTAAAATTCCACTGTTCTTTCATTTATTAGACTCATTTCTAACATATCTTATACCATTTCATTTTTGACCAGTATGTTAATCTGTTCTGTAACGTCTCGCATACAATTCACCGGAGTTCTTTCTTAATGCTGTCCACTACCGATTGTTTTTCAGCCAACTCATTTACATCTTACCTCCTGCGCACAACAAATGCCTTATTTTTTTTTATTAGCTAACATCTCCACCAGTCCTATGCTGTCTTACCAAAGTGCTTTATTCTTACAGCTACAAGGGACCTTTGCAGTCCCAGCCTACTAAAAGGCTACTGGGTATTTCAGATCATTTCGTCTTGAAAATCCATTTCCCGTGTTTCATTTCGTGGCTGTAGAATATTTTAAGGATTCCTATACCCTTACCGAACTAGGGCTGGCTGCTGACGGGTCATTAACTCAAGTTTTATAAGGCAAAAGTAGGGCAATCTGATAAGGATGGGAATATCTATCTTCAGTGTTGTCAGTTTTGACGAAGTATTCGGTGTGAGCGTTTGTACATGGCAAGTCCCTTGCCTCGAGAAAGGGATCCATTGGTGTGTATGGGAAGTATTAAAAAAAAACATATCTCAGTGGGTGACTGATGACTTGGGCAGCCTACTTCCTACCATACATTTCATTATTAAATCATGGAAATAAATTTTGAAATAACGAAAAGTAAGCCTTTGGCAAAAAATATAGTAATGCTTTATTTCTCTTTAGCATAAAATATTCCCACCACACACACACACACACACACACACACACACACACACACACACACACACAGAGTAGCATTTCTCAATTCATCTTTGTAATCAATAACATTCATGTAATTAATAACCTCCATATTCTCGCACTCTATATTTTCACCTCAGAGTGCTTACTAGGAATATAATTTAGAAGCTGGGTTAAGTAAAAGCGTCCTCTAACTTAGTCCTACCATGTTATTATCTAAGTATCTAGGTCTCCAAATTGCCCATGCTAGAGCATGCAAAGGTATGCCGCTGTGTTTTATTAAGACACATGGTACGGAACCTAATACTCATCAACCAAATTATCCAGTAAAAAATGTTGTGGTAATTTACATCTCTTGTTGTAGCAACAGAAGCCATAGCCCTTTGGGTTCAATAAACAGCTTCAGCTAAGCAAAGGTCAAGAGGCCGTATCAGCTTGAATTGTTTATACATCCATTAACACAAACGCTCATAATCATTTTATTTAGGATAATGATGTGGAGATAATACTAAAACTGACATTTTGAATCACTCTTCCAGCTGATTCGAGACGGTCTTAAAAACCTATATAACAAATATATCTACTAAGTAGGATACCATCATTAAAAAGAACATTTTCAATTCAAGAATCACACTCAGCGTGCAACAAAGGATTCGCTGACGGAGGGAGGGGCAGGGGAGGGGAGGTTGGGGGTTGGAGACAGGCAAGGACCGGTTAAGCTACTCTGCAAATTCCAGCCTCAACCTCTCCAAGAACCTGGATACAATATACTGATGGGTTAAAATAATGCAACAGACAAATTAACTGACTCAACGAGATTAAATCATAATCACACACATAGCACTTCGCAATGGCTCCTAAAAGAAAAAAATGGATCAAGCTCAAGAAGGGTAAACGAATTTAACAGAGGAAGAATGGAGATATTCAAAACCTATTGTCAAAGAGGACGGACCATACATAAAAAGGTGTTAGCTTAGTTGCAACCAGTCTTGACCAAAATAGGTTTCAATAAGCTTTCATGTCAGCACAGACTTTCCAATACTTGTGGATAATCCTTGGCCACGCCATCCAGAAGAATACTGGATGTGTAGCACTGCAACGTAATATAAACAGTGGGTCCGGAAAACACTACAGTGACAGATAAAATGTAGCTGACTAAATGTTATTCTTAATAACGAGTAACTGGACATACCTATACAATGAAATTTAAGATTTGTGAAAGTATTTTATCAATGTGTGTGTGTGAGAGAGAGAGAGAGAGAGAGAGAGAGAGAGAGAGAGAGAGAGAGAGAGAGAGAGAGAGAGAGAGAGAGAAAATATACAGTAATAATTATATTTTGGGGGTTGAGTGGATGACAATCAATATCAACAGTACTTTCTACCAGTAATGACTATGGAAAAACTACGGGAATAAGACTAAACGCAAAAAGTTGATATATCATCTACTGATTGACAAAAACGCGCTAACAACGCTCTTACCGTCTGTCTACAACTCCAGTGTAATTCGACTTTCATTAATAAAAGATCACAACACGGGAGAAGTTCTTATGGGCAAATGGGCAGTCTTAATTACGTGTACGTGAGGTACAGCACGTAACAAATTAATAAAATACATACAAACATATACATACATACACACACCTATATATTATAGATATATACTTACATTAAAATGCCTTTACGTTAGCATGATTAGTACCTTATATACTGTATATACACTTCATCCATGAATTATACGAACTACAGCCGGATATTTTCATATAGTTATTGTTTTTTACGTAGTGTTTTTTACGAAACACATTCTACCTTAAAATATTACCCTACAACCACACTATAGCGACAGCTAAAGTACCAATTAGCCCTATGTGCGCTCCGTAATTGATACCTACGTAAAAAGAATAAGTGTGCTGACCTGAAACTGACCTAAAGGTCACGTGGCATTCCATTCGCAGGAAACCGCCAAGAGAAAAGCCACTAATGTTTGATAAAGAACCGAAAGACCCCAAAACCAGTGACAACACGTGGACCTCATCAACTATTAACGTGGCGTCTAGTTGTATTGATTAACAGCGCGTTAAGTTCTCTCTCTCTCTCTCTCTCTCTCTCTCTCTCTCTCTCTCTCTCTCTCTCTCTCTCTCTCTCTGTGCCTTTTCATCATCGTATCAACTTAAGAATCCTGATGCTATATTTTACAGGTATAAAACTTGGGAGCTTGTTTAAACATACCTGATATCCAACAAAAGAATTACAGGGTTAGTGTAACCAACACCAGTGCAAGAGTATACAAGTCTTTCTCTTTCGTGATTTTAGTTTGATTACTAAATAAATAAACATAACAAGGGATTCGAGTTAAGCCACACGATCAGAACACGAAAGAACTCGTTTATCTTCAGCTGACAAAACACACGAGCGAACAGAAAAGGTGTCAACTCTCAGAATATCGAAACACGAAGGGGCATGGGTCAGGATTTTCCTCACAATCTGGTAAACCAGGGAGCCTGTGATACCAGAAACAGGTCACTGTTCTCAGAGACTGAATAAGGTCAAATTACAGATATGGTTGCGTGCATATAATTTATATATATATATATATATATATATATATATATATATATATATATATATATATAAAATGTATTTTCTTACTGTCAGAAGAGATCGTGGTGCCCTTTTAGATCGGCCTCCAAACATTAAAATCAATTCTAAATGACAACAACGTCTAAATGTCTACATTTTTGTCTTCGGAATTTTTCTGTCCTACAAGAACCATTTTCCTACAGCCATCAAAAATTGTGGAATAGTCTTTTAGTATTTGTGAGAATTCAAGGTATTTATTAGTATTTGTAAAGGACAAAATCTGTAAATAACCCATCCTTTCCTAGACTTACTGACATTTAATTCTTTAAAATGCAGCCTGGTTTTCTTCGACTATTATTTCTAAAGGACAAAATGTGTACATAACCCATCTTTTCCTAGATTATTAGCTTTTAATTCTTTAAAATGCAGCTTGTTTTCTTGAACTAGTATTTTTTAAAGGACAAATTCTGTAAATAACCCATCTTTTCCTGGACCTACTGAATTGTAATTCTTTAAAATGCGGCTTGTTTTCTTCCCTCCCTAAATGTTGGCGACTGGGTTATTGTGATTACGATTTCGCTGCACCAGTTGCTTCCTCCAGCTGCAACATAAGAATTAAGAAATAGTGGCGACATTTCAATCCTTCTAGGGGATTAGTTTCCACCGGCGCTGCTTCCCAGAAGCCAAGAAAACAATTTCAAATAGAGGGTGGAGTTCAAAGATCTCTTTACGGTAAGACGCCAGTTAATGGAGATATCTCATGCGACGGTCCTCTCCAGCAAACTCACTCATTCAGGCTTTTGGGCGAACACTGTTTGAAAGCTCTCAAAAACTCTATACTACTAAGCTGACTTTTAAGGCGAATGAATTTGAAAATGAAAATATTATGAGCAATGAAATATTAATGCAAATGGGCCGTTACCAAATTACTACACAAACTTGGGACAGTGTCACTGAACTTGCTGGAATGGTATTTGACCGCAGAAGGCCGTAGCAATTCTTGAGAGCCAACCACTTCTCTTGAGAGGAGAGTTTGGCAATATCGGTAGTAGGAGAAAGGTCTAGACTCCAAGAAGAATTAAAGGAATTACTTAAAATCGGAAGCTAAGGAATCAAGAGGAAAATGAGCACAGAAAGTACTATGGCATTACATTCAAGGTAAATCACAATGAACAAAGAAGGCTGTAACATACTTAGAGGGGATATAATAGTTTATAGTATTATATACTTATTGAAATCTCTGTAACCATGCCTATACATGCAGCTAGCCGGACATCACACATTTCAAGGTTAATGTTCATGTGGAACTCATTAGCATATAGCAGTTCCATATGTAAACTCGCTACGACACGAACACGATCTTACGTAAAATAAGCGTGTCCAGTGTTCACGGTGTGACCACAGCTGACTAGATCCTTACTGATTTTTTTCTCCATCCGAAATATTTGTAACATGTAAGCTTAAAGTAAGGAATGCGACTATTTTCAACATGTACGGTTAATGTAAGGAATGTGACACGAATGAATACACAATTACGAAAGCCAGCAGTAAATATCAACAAGAGAAAGAAAAAAAAAAGAAAACAAATTGCCATGGCAATGATAGTAAGCAGATAAAAGGCAATAAGCGGTACTTGGAAAGACTGTAATACAACCCTTCCAGGAAGGACTTCGATGAATTATTCGGGGTCCCTGTAAAAAGCGCGGGATCTCCGTCTCGCCTGAATTTATGCAGTGTCTGAAGAAAAGAATTTAAAGGCCAACTAATGCAAGCGGTTACCAGATTTATAGAAAAAAAAAATCGTAATATTATCACCCTGATTATCTGATTACCCAGTCGGACTGGAAGACTGGTTAAATGCCTGATTACATGTGTTGATAATCTTGATAACTTAAAAACAACGGCACTGAAAGCTATGAAAATCCCCAACAAATCTGTTTCTCAGTAAATATATGATTATGGAGAAATACAAATGAGGGTAAGACAATAAGGGGAGTTGGTAAAGGCTACAAAGGAGAGAATAAATAGAATAGAACAGAATATAGGATTTAAGACAAAGGCCAAACGCTGGGACCTATGAGGTCATTCAGTGCTGAACAGGAAACACAGTAAAAAGGGTTGAGAGGTGTAACAGGAGGAAAACCTCGCAGTTGCACTGTTAACAAACTGCTAGGAGAGGATGGAAAGTAATAAGATGGAAGAAAGAGAATATGAACGGAGGTACAGAAAAAGGAATGAAAAGGGTTGCAGCTAGGGGTCGAAGGGAAGCTGCAAAGAACCTTACGTAATGCGTACAGTGCACCGCATGAGGTGCACTGACGTCACTAACCCCCTACAGGGGAGAGAATAAATAGAAAAATCTATTAAATACCGCATAAGACGAAGAGCATTCCGCTCCTGAATGCCAAGGTCACGTTAGCCTTTTGGGACTGAAGAACGGTCGAGGAATAGAACTATTAGTCTTACCATCATAAATAAAAGAAAAAGATTTGAGAAGTACTCTCCTTTGAAGTGCCAAGTGGCTCACTAAGGCCTCTGACCCTCATACACAGGTCGCACGCAAAGAAAATTATTGCTAATAGTAGGTATACAAATACAGGTAGAAAAGTGTACTCGTAAAGCTACGCTAATACTGAAACGTCACTGTGCGCGCGCTTACATATATATATATATATATATATATATATATATATATATATATAGCATAAGGTTAGCAACCTCATCATAAGACTCTGCATATATATATATATATATATATATATATATATATATATATATATATATATATATAATACTGTTTATCCTTAAATCTATATACGTGAAACAGCTCAAACACACGTGCAGCAGCTCCGAAACTTTGGCCTTATTGAATACTGAATTGCTCTTGCTAAGAATAAAAAAATATTCGTCTGGCAACCCGACTCTTATTTCTATAATCGTCCGAGAATATGTCTCTGACATTAACTGAAATGTCTCATCTATTCTGAGCGCTTCTAAGAGACACTGAGCGTATCCCATCCGTACCTTCATAGTTTTTCGTCAGGTGGAGTCGAAGAGGAACCATGAAAGAAAGAAGTAAGGATTAGACTCAATAATCCATGAGATTATGAAGGTAACCTGCGCGCGAGAGAGAGAGAGAGAGAGAGAGAGAGAGAGAGAGAGAGAGAGAGAGAGAGAGAGAGAGAGAGAGAGAGAGAGAGAGAGAGAGAGGTTGTTTTAAAAAAATATCTTTCAATTATTCAACGAGAGGAAATCTGTAAAATACACAACAGCCTTCTTGGGAACATTTTCTCACTCCTGCAACCCATTACAGACGGCCAATTCTTCAAAGATCATAAAACACTTCACCTGATTAGCTGCAGCAGTGAACCAAAGTCACCAACAGCAACGAGACGTCAAACCCAGAAACTTCAGATAACCGCAATTCCTCTGTAATGTCTATTAAATGTGTGTCGCAAATACACGACGAAGGTTGACGGGCTATTGTTTTTACTGGAAAAAAAAAAAACTGGATCACTTGGCCGTACAAGGTTGCTCAGGCAGACTTAAACGAATTCGTGTCCACTGTCCATTTGGCGCTACAGATGAGCTTTGTTATGCTATGAATATTTACCGAGTTTCAAAATCAATATTTTATTTGAAGTCTAAATAATTTTGTCCAATTGCACGAATGATTTTCAGATATTTTACAGTGACAATGGTAGCTGAGAGGTCATCTACCATATGTACGCTTCGTTGGCTAATGACCCATGTGTTAAGTCTTTCATTACAGCATTAATTAAGAAAGGCCTATTCAAATTAACTTACTTTTATTACAAAAAATTCACATGCCCTCTGTCGGCAGCTTCGTCCAAAAAAATTCCCCGGTGCGCTTGACATTCATTGATCCTGAGACTGAAAATCAAAAAGTGACAAGCAAATGAGAATGCTTTTGTATCCTAAGGGCTACGACCTGATAAATGAGTATTGTACGTGTATCAGAATACGCACATAAAAAAAATAAATGATGAACTGTCAAAGCAAAGCAATGAAGAGCCAAGCAAGCATCGGTTCATTAGAAGAACATCAATACAGCTAAAACTCTATAAAGAAAATGACCCAATTGGTTACTCTAAGAAGACGATGTCTGGAACCGGTCAGTTGTGAAGACATGCACACACACACACACATACACCCACACACTCGATTCTTTCAATGGCTTTTAAGAACGGAATGCTGCTGCAATCACAAAGAAACCCAATATAGGTCAGCGGCGACATTCTGGGACGCGGAGAAACACGCCGTTTCCATGGAATTGAGTAAACTGGAAGAGTAGCGGTAACTGCGAACAGGCGAAATCAGAAGGGCGATGTCTGTGGTCCCCGTAGTCTCAAATAGGAGTTTCTGAAGAGTGTCACAGTACCGCTTCCCAAGGGAATGGAAATGTAAACACTGACATTTGTTATTTCGCTGTACACTTCTGAAACGTATACAAGGACGAAAGGAGGTAAGAGCTGAACGTTATTCTGTTGAAATTCTTCATATTCGTTCGTTCACGTTCGAGTGCCTTGAGTCTCAAAATCTGAAGATTCAGGAAGTGGCGTGTTAATGGTTTCCCTGACACCTGAAGTGTACAAGTTATTATATCTTTTTAATTGCACATGTAGAGATAGATAGGAGAAGGCCAGTTCTTTACATACTTTCAACACGAATATCCAAAATTATATGAAATTCCTGGACGAAGTATTTCAAGCAACAATGAAAAACGCGGAAGCAAACAAATTAATAAATAAAAATAGAAGGAGACATAAAAAGAAAATTCTTTTCATACATCCGCCAAGCAAGAAGTGCGATGACACGCATCAAATGCTCAAATGGGCTTCGAACTACATTTTGGTGCAAATGTCAAGTGTCAGTAAGTCATTTCCTGAGACAGAACGTCATAGTGATTTCAAAGGCGAGTGGTATTTAATATGCATTTGTACCCTATAAAAAGACATATACGTTGGTGCACAGGATATATCTTGCAAACACATGTACTGTACACACACACTTACTACTGACTGAACACAAAAAAGTGCATATAAATTTATATCTGCACATATATAACGTATATATATAAACATTATATATATACATATATATATATACACACATCATATGTATATACATTATATATACATAAATATACACATACACATCGTATATGTATGTATATATGCATATATATATATATATATATATATATATATATATATATATATATATATATCAGAAAATAGTCAAGTCAAACGCAATCACGTATGGAAACATAAATTGAAAGACCTGAGTTCGATCCTGATGTGAATGTATATATATATATATATATATATATATATATATATATATATATATATATATATATATATATATATATATATATATATATATATATAAATATACACACACATCATATATGTATGTATATATACATTATATATATATATATATATATATATATATATATATATATATATATATATATCATATATAACTAATAAGCCATGTTTCTCTTGCAAATTTGGCCCCATGGAAATAACACAACGGTTACTGCTCACCCATAATCTGACTGCAAAATCGTGGGCGAACAGTTGTGCAGAAAACTTCCACAATATCTTTTGCTTCATTTAACCACACACAAGGCTCACCATCAGCACATCAAACCCTTGCACATACTAAGCCATTTATCTCTGACGCACTCTTGTACTTCCTAGATATTACGGCCCCACCTTTCCAATACAAGCTCATCATGTCCAAGAATTTCTAGGTTTTACTCTCTTCCTTCTTAGAACTTTCGGGTTATGCCTACCAGAGATTCCTGAGTTATACTTTCACCTTCAATAACCTTCTTAACACTTCTGTGCCTCTGCACATTTCTCAACCTTCAATTCTTCGTATGACACACATGCTAAAAAAAATAGATCATCTCCACAACTTCAACCTTTTTTATTCAGTATCACTCAACATCCATTTTTGACTTCAGAGAAGTGTAGTTTCATAAATCCTTTCAAACATCCCTACCTTAACACCCGTAGGCACTCCAAATCTCTTCATAATCTTTTGCAAAAACCCTGGGGCCTTCTGCGCACCTTTCCGACTCTCCCCTTTTTAATACCTATACAAATAAACTGCTCCCTATCTTCCTCTAACAATACTGACATTCATTGCTCCGTCTACCTAATTTCTATTTACCTTGATATCTTTAGTCTTACCATATCTACCCTTAACCATCTCTACTTGCAGTTTTAATATTCTTTCACTAGTTGCCGCAGTGTCTCTTCATTATCTCTAAAAACTGCTGAACCATTTAAAAAAATAAATTCCCCACTTCATTCTAGAATCACCTTATCTCAGAACTTTGCATTTACATCTACTGCCCTTCCTACGACTTCTCACATAAATCCATCCTTAAAGATAAAAAAACTGCCGTGTTGACATAAAACACACACACATATATGTGTGTGTGTGCGGTGCGTTTGTGTGTATGTTACATCTGAACAGTTTACCCCAGCAGAAGGTGGCTCCAGAGGTAAATAAAACAAAAGCGATAACCAAATTCAAACTTTAAAAGCTGAATCCTGGATGAATCCACTACAAAGTGAAAATCCAAAACATTAGCTATACTGTATTACACTTTTTGTTCGCCTTCGCCCCTCTTTTTATTTTATTACATACATTTCTTCTTCCTCTGACACACTTTCTTCCATGAGCTTTACATGAGCTGCTATTTTGTCATTCACCTGTACCTCAAATAATTTCCATTTTCCTTCACTGGAATTTAGATTCCGTCTCCTCAACCGCCACAGCCCACAAACACTCCGTTGTCCTTATTAATTCGTCAAAGAATTTTACAAACTTTTCGTCTACAAGTTCTATTGCGGTCTCTTTACCTATATCTTATGCAGCATCCATTTTCTTTGTAAATGCTCGTCTCATTTCTTTCAAATAAAACTGACTTGCCTTTACTACAGTTACAAGCATATTTCATTCTAAACTTTCCAGTTTAAATTTACGTCCATTTTAATCTTTGCTTCAACTAAATAGTGATCAGATATACCTCCAGCCACTATTCCCACTGCTTCATCCATTAACTTCCTATTTCATTTGCTCTGTGTTAACACACTTCTAGAAAACGTGTTCATTTATACGCCTTATTCGTTAACGTGGGCAGAATAAATATAGCAGTTTCAAAACAATGGAGAGACTATAAGGAGAATGCTAGAATGATATAGAAGCAGAATTTTTAATGAGAAAGTTTCCTGTAGAACACAAGACCTGACTTCCTGTTTTTGATGCTTATTAGATTACGTGGAAAAGTGTTACAACTGAATCCACCTTCGACTCAGCCCATATAAGGCGAATCATGAAATAACCACGGCAAGTTCTGTATTGACAACGGGGCTTTATAGGTGCTGATATTATTTAGTGATTATTTGCATGCGTAATAATATTAGCATAGTAGTCTATACATACGATTAAACATAACTAGACACGGTTTAGAAAATGACAAAGAAAGCATTTACTGTGCATCAATAATGTTCTAAGCAAACAACACCGTGCGCTTTCTTTTCAAAACTCATGTTTGTTGCGAATCTGAGCAGTGCAATTTTTCTTTTTAAATCAATGTCACATCTTATGGTACCATGACAAGTTTGCTGTTCTTCAAAGCAGTTTTCTCTTTCTGAGGCGGTTCACGTTGTTTATGGCATGGTTTTTGTTCTTCCTGTTTTTCTTTTTTATAGCAGTGCAGGGCTTCATGCATTAAAGTCATGATGCCTTGCGAAAACTGTTTGGAATTGGAACATACGATTGAGGCCAAAGGTCAAGCGCTGGGGCCTATGATGTCATTCAGCGCTGCAAGGGAAATTGAGAGTCAAGAAGGTTTTAAGGTGCAACAGGAGGAAAACCTCAAAGCAGTTCCACTGTGAAACAATGGTTAGGGGAGGGTGGAAAGTAAGACTGAAACCAATTTTTAGATCCACTGAAGAACTGTTTCAGGGTTGGTAATCTCTTATGCGCTTGCTGCAGGAGACTAAATCTTAAGAAAAAATAAGCAATTGGCCTGATTCAGGTAATGGTCACTTGTCCCCACAAGCTTTCCAGAGGATTTGTCGCTTTGGAATATAACAGGCCAAGTTTTTACTTAAAGCACTTAATAATTTTGTAGACCTCGATACAAGTTTATAACGTTGCATTAGCGTTTGCAGTTAATGGCGGCCAATCTCTCGAAAGCCTCACTATATATAGCAGTACCACACGAGATGTTCTCGTCTTTCCAGTTAAGAAAAATATACTCCATCTAACGAGAGAAATATTATGGGGTTCTAGGAAATCAGGGAGCTGAAGGAAAATATGCTGAATCTAAATAAAAAAATATGGGTTTCTAGGAAACCACTGTGCTACATGAAATGAAGAAACAAAGCAAAATGGAAAGATGTTTATCAGTACATTGGATAGTTTATAGGATTGCTAAAAACAATTTATTTGCATAAGTTGTATATTCTGATTAAATAGTTCACCATAACAGGGGACGTAGTAATAAACTGCTGATTTAGAACTAAAATCATTTTTTTTATTTGGCCCTGTTAGTCTCGAACAATGGACGGTCATTATCACTAAATGACACAGCACAGCAACTACAAAAGATAGTCTAAGAGGCCGATACAATCAAGCTTTTACTTTCTCCTTATAGCTGGCAGATACAATGGTGGTGATGATTATCGATTTCTCGTGCCATTTGCAACGCATCACTATTTGAACGGACAATTACCTCAATAATTAGTCAACATCTCATAATTAACCGTCCATGCTAACAAATGATTCTCTGACATGAAATAATCATTTGAAGGAAGGTCGTGAAGAACCCCTTTAGCGATTCTTCACCGTCATTATGAAGGAAAAGTTCAGTCATTATATAAGACCTTATAAATCACGAACTTTCCTCTGAAATTTCAGTGAAAAAATGTATATTAACGCAGCAAAAGACCTTGAAAGCGCGGTGGATTCAATATCTTGAACTTGTTAAGTAAGGGGCGAACAAAAGAAAGACGTAATAAAGAAAAAAGCTGGACATAAAGCAACTGGAAATTGATAAGGCCTCTACTTCCCTCGCTTTCAAGGACGAGAGCGTGCATTCAATCTTGACACATTCGCAGGCACAAGGCTGTTTGTGCGTAGGCGTCCCTGGCTCTACGATGCGTGATCTACACGATTTTGTACGGTTCGCATTCAGTCCAAACCTCAATTCACATTTCAAGAAACAACACAAACCTGCTTCTAATAGAGTGAATGATGAATTGACCACACGGACAGACGCATCGCATTCATATTTCTTTTTTTCTTTTTTTGTTCCAGAAGCATTGATTCCTGGAACTATACTAACCCCTAGGTCTGAGCGACTGAAGGCAGCGTTTCCACGAAAGGTGTTCCAGCGCAAAGACGTTTATTGGTAACTGTCACTCAGAGTGTTTGTGTCCCGCTTCAGAGAGTCAACGCCAAAGGTAAAGGTAAGTTGTTTATCCAGTCGCAGTTTATGACGTTGTTGTAGAAACCACACAAGTTTTGGGTATTTTTATCTGTCAAGTTCGAGATCAACTTAAAAGTTTGATGGATGTTTCAAAGCGAATCTTTGGCAGTTTCGTGTTAGAAGGAATATGAATGGAGATTGTTCTGGAACGATTGATTTGTCACATTATGCAGTGAAAAAATTCGAATAAGTGATAGAAAAAGGGTGCTTAAAAGCCATACCATGAGAAAATAGCAAACTAGTGATCATTAGTACCGTATTAATTAGTAGAAGCAAAGATAAAAGAATAAGAACAGGATATTGCAGAACTTTAACTTAAAATCAACAGTCAAGGTGTGAAGGTAAGCGTTGATATACAATTTTCATTTTCATTATTATACTACAGTTAAATTATGAGTTTTTTAATCTCTTGCTCCTCTTTTCCATCCTATAAGCCATTCTATTTAAATGCTAACCCGCTTTTTACTATCAAAAGATTGACAAGAAATACTATTCGCTTAAGCAAGCATGTGACAATTCTGAAAAATATTAAAACTTTCTGCTTACAAAGGGAACCATAATTTACATAAAAAAAAGTCTTGTACTATTGATAGCACGTTATTAACTAAGCATAAATTTAAAAACAAATGAAAAAAAAGCCGCAAACCCTCATGTATCGAGGGGCCAGCCCGAAGGGGGTAGTCAGTGTTGGATGGGACAAGTGGATTAAGGGGAAGTGGGGAGATCGATGTTTAATTCGTGAACACAGCGCGAACAATGCGCAAGTGATCCCTTTAGTCCCTCTCATCAAAGCTCTTTATAGTCCGGTGTACGTATGTTGCATATCGCCTCAACCTACGCCAAGCCAAGTCCCGCCTTATCCTCTTCTTTCCTTGTAAAACGTGAGGCTCACTCAGATTGCTGAAGGCTGGGAAACACTAACCCCTGTCCAGGAAACAGAGTTGGCACATTCTGCCGCCTATGCTTTCAGGTTCTTGACCTCTCAGCCTGTAACTGCGTTTCACATTCGGTCGATATGGCAACACCGCAAACAAATCCAAGCGAAAATGGCTGCCTTGTTTCCACACTGTGATTTACAGGTGTGAGTTCTGTCATCTGGAAGTTATTTGTTGGAGACGAAAAGCGGTAGATCTGTCAAACGGTTATTTTGTTGAACAAAAAACATATATGTTTTCTGTAAATACATGACAGTGCCACACCACAGTTCCACGTCGCATCAGGAAAACTTAATTTCTTGTTGTCTTTCGTAGTACTTAAGAGTGCCTCATAGATACATTCTCAAAGGCACATACGGAGACGTCTTTCCTGAAAAATTTACGTTTTAGCTTACTGTTTCCTGCTCATCTTCACCCCAGGCGATGACAATGTCACTAAACCTTTCAATATTTAGTACAAAGTCTGTACAGTACTCGACTACATGTAGGAAGCAAAAACCAAAAGGACAAGCTGTCTTGTCAAAGAATTTCCTGACGAACGAATTTCGGTATTTTTCCACCATTTTCATCTCATCCTCAACAGTGGCGTTTACTTTTCATAATAAGTGCACATATTTTTTTTACGGCCTCTTCCTAAGAAGGGCGACTACCCTGAACCCACACAAGCTTCCATTCAATTGTACTTGTACTATGACAAAAGTGCTGGAAACCACAACTCACTGCTTATTTTCTGAACGCTGGAAATCTCATAGCTTCTTCTCGGATCATCAATAAGGAACCCATACGGCAAGACCAGTCTGTCTTACCCTGCTACTGTTTGGCAAACATTTCTAAGAAACCTTGGTGGATTTTACCATTCTTGGCATTAGTAAGGTTATTAATGTGAACTGGAACAATTCAATACCAAGAATTCTCGGTGTATTACCACGAATCAAGAGACATTAGGCTATTGTGCATATTGACAGAGAGTGATAATTTTGCCAGTGTATTAATATTTTATCAATAAGGGTTTTTGAAAATTGTGTATAACTCCTTGCACTCTGAACTTCCAAAAGAAGCAATAAGTAAATACCTCTTCACTACTAGCATATGAGATTCTGGCACATTTAACGAAGTCGCAAGTTGGTATTTCTTCAGAACCACCCTTGTTAGGGAACTGGCCTACAGTAATGTAGAAACTTATAGCGGTGCCTTAGATTTTTAGCAAGTCTTCGTACATGGGCGCACGCTCACGCGGTGTTTACCACTAGTAGTTTCAGCCACCACAGTCGCCTACCTACCAGATACACAATTAGTTTTTCAGTGCTTATTTTTAGGGGGAGGGGGGCAAGGCAAGCTTTTTTTAATGAAACATTCCCACAAGTAGAGCCTGGAGACCTCTGCCTGTATTTGTGTACTGTATATTTTTATCAATACATACATATATATATATATATAAATAAATATATATACAGTATATATATATATATAAAATTTATAAATAGACAGATATATTAGTAATATATATAAAAATATATACAAATATATATAAAAAATATATACACACACACATATATATATATATATATATATATATATATATATATATATATATATATATATATATATATATATACATATATATACACATTATATATATATATATATATATATATATATATATATATAGATATGTATATATATATATATATATATATATATATATATATAATCATATATATATATATATACATATATATAGAAAATTACAGATCACGAACAGGATAATAATTTCATTTTGAATCTAAATTAAATATTTCTACGCCGAAGAAAAGAAAAAGATGGTATCTCTGTAACCCATACTCAATGAAATTAAGGTGTCCGTTTTCTGCAAATGTTCAACTGTTGTCTAGAATACCATTCATTATTACAAAGTAAAAGAAAAGGCAAAATTAATTTAGATGAAAGTAAGGGTAAAAATCCACTCTAAAAATGAGGGTGAAATCATTAGCACTCGCAAATGAAAAGGAGGAAAAGGAATACATTACGTACAGTCATTAAGGGAATAACCAACTCGCAGAGAGGTACCGTAGTTGATCGTAAACCGACATTAAGTTTTAAGCACTGGCGAGTAATTGCCGGCCTTTCAAGCGCACCGACACCAGGGTACCGAGTCGAAAGGAAGAGTTTATTCGCTGTCACGCTAACAACGTCTTTCCAAGATGATAAATCCGGAAAGTCTCAGCAAAATTCTTAACAGCTCATTGCGTGGGCGTTATCTGAATTTCGCAAAACCTACGCGTAAAGTCTCCATTGCGTGGGCGTTATCTTGCTGTAACTTCCATTCTGAATTTTGCAAAAGCTACGCATATTCAGCTTGATCCGACTTGCATAAGTAAAGCAAAGAATCAAATAAAGCTACATGAATCACTAGTGGCATTTGAAAAGAAGGACGCATATTTGCACTGGTATAAACACGAGGTATAAAAGCAATTTATCTTGCAAAGCAGCCATGAGTCATTCTACTGAATAAACATGGCTGAGCTTCTAATGACATCCCATGCTACTGCTTAGGTATAATGAAGTGGCTATAAAGTGGGACGAAGAGGACTGTTTACCCATGACAAAAACGAGAATACATGAAGGAGGATTATGTACACAAAAATAAAATAAGAAAATGCAGCAAAAAAGAGAGAAAGCGAAAGATGACACCTGCGATTATATACCAAATTTACTGTCAGATATATATCCATAGGAGCCAACAACAAACATTAAGTATAGAAGATACATATCCCACGTTAACTGAAGTATAGCTGATTATAATGCATTTAAACCACAGAAAATCCTAATCTTTGAGAGTATGTGTTAACAAATGTACGAAGAGACGGCTAAAAAACTGAAGAAATCTAACTCGTAGGTTCAGTAGGTTTTCATAGCACCGAATCGTTAAGTCTGAGCTTTTTCCAAAATATTAATATACTCGAGGTAACATTTGAATGTATCAGCCATGTTTCACCATAATCGGTCCGCCCGTTTATGAGCTATCCAGCTATAAACACCATCATACACACGGGTAACAGCATAACCTAGTCCTTATCTCGCTGGCGGTGGTAATAATGAAAGTTGGGTTTTGATGGAAGTTAGATTTGAATATTTTTTTTCTCTTGAGAGAGAGAGAGAGAGAGAGAGAGAGAGAGAGAGAGAGAGAGAGAGAGAGAGAGAGAGAGAGGTATTGATTGATTGATTTTGGGCATACATGCCAAGCACTGGGGCAACTAAGGCCATTCAGCGCTGAAACGGAAATTGACAGTAAAAGCTTGAAAGGTGTAACAGGAGGAAAACCTTGCAGTTGCACTATGAATCAATTGTTAGGAGAGGGTGGACAGTAAGTTGGAAGAAAGAGAATATGAAAGGAGGTGCAGCAAAAGGAATGAAAGCAGCTGCAGCTAGCTAGGGGTCAAAGGGACGCCGCAAAGACCCTGAAGTAATGCCTACATTGAACCGCATGAGGGACACTGGCAGCACTAAGAGAGAGAGAGAGAGAGAGAGAGAGAGAGAGAGAGAGAGAGAGAGAGAGAGAGAGAGAGAGAGAGAGAGAGCGTTTAAAATGGAAATAAGACATTATTATTTGAAACTTACCTTGCCATTGCGCTTCTATGCCAAAGTACAGAGAAATGCGAGACGAACTTTGATAAACTTTTCTTATGCCTAATCTGCTCCTCTGTCAGCACCACATCTGAAAGAATGACAGGCTTTTAATGCTTTCGTACTAGGCATCAACAAGATGTTAGGCAACGTTCATTAATTTTGAGTAAATAATGTATGTATTACATAGCAGACTAAGGTATCTGAGCTCTTAATAATCTTTTTATGAGTTTCTCCTAGTTAAGAAGTTCTGTGACACTCAACTCTTCAAAATGTCAGGCGTCTTCTGTACAACGTGAAATTATGAGCTTTATATATATACATTTATATATATATATATATATATATATATATATATATATATATATATATATATATATATATATATATATATATATATATACATACATAATTTTTATTACATTACTCTTCATCATCTACCAGACAGGTACTTCTCCAGAAACCATATAATGATCCGTTCCTTAGAAGGGGAACACGATAATTGGCCTATAATTGTCGCAATGATGGAATATCAACAGTTTTCACATGACAGATAAGCGAGGCATTTTTCAATGTAATGGATAAAACCCAGCAGGGGGTACACTGATGACGTCTAATGACTGACGTAACAATTGCCGAGTTAATGGGATATTTACACAGCCATTGGAAAAAGAAACATTGGCAAGGGAGCATTAGTCAAGTTCTCTGAAAGATAATCCAATCAACTACAGCAGACGATCCTGAATTTGCAGAAGTACGTCAAGTATGCGCTTTCTTGAAGCATATGAAGCTAAGCACGTCGAAAAAGTTTATTATATTACCTAATTACGGTACGAATTACGAATGGTTCCAACTACGGAATGACAGGAATAATGGGGTGCAGCTAGGGGCCGAAAGGATGCTGCAAACAAACTTAAGTAATGCCTACAGTGCACAACGTGAGGACCACTGACGGCATAACTCCCCTACGGAAAAGATGAAGATGAAGATGACGAAGATGAAAAAGTGATGACAGCGCTAACAAAGGATAAAAGAAAGATCCTTGTTTCGGAGAGGTTTGGTCCCTTGGAAAAAAGTAAAAGGATGGACTGAGCAACAGAATAGATAACTTGGAAGGTTGGAAGGCAGGAAGAGGAGGAAAGGAACAAGATAAATTGCTACATTACCGAATCAACAGATATGTTGGAACAAAAATGCCTAAATGTCCCGGAAGCACTGGAGTTCATGCAAGATAGAGATGAGTGTTGAGGTATGTTTAGTAATTGTAAATTTGTTGTTGAAGAGTTTTTAGTGAGTATTAATGGTTATAATACTGCAGATGATTCCTGCATAAGGGTCATCCTACAGTAAATTGCCCTAAAAATGAATGTTGAAGTAAATTTTTTTTCTGCAGCCATCCCTTTTCGAGGAAAAGACTGAAAGGGGAATAAATGTGTGTGTGTATGTGTGTGTGTAAATTAGTCAGCCATCTTTCTTAAAAAAAAATTACGCTTAAAATCAGCTTAAAATCGACTGGGGTTCATAACAGTGACTTTTATAGCAAGAGTAATGAATGTATCATGAATTATTCCTCACAATAATTTGGCCAAGTACAGCCATGCGTGACCTATCATTCATATGTATGTATTATTTTATATTTTTACTGTTGAACTGTGAGTTCAGTACATCTATTATGTCACAGTCTTGCTGAATATATAAGGATACGCACACAGAAGACCATAAATTAAGAACTTTCCAGACTGATATGACCTCCTTTGTCCAACAATAGTAATTTTACAGTTATCTAGGACACAGATATATAGCAATACCTCACAACCTGTCACAGCTAACGACAGCTCAGGAACGCAATAACGCGATTGGTTGCTAAGCAAGGATAAAAAAAAAAAACTGGTATTTATTCGAATGGATCGACTTTCATTGGCCCCTCTGGCTGTAACTGGTTTATCAATTTTCCAACAGATGGCGCAAAGGTAGTCCTAAATGACAATTACCATCAAGTAGAACACTCGATACACACAAGACATTCAGCTACAATTACGGCGCAATACGCATACTTCACACGGCACCCGCTAATCAGCACGCAAGACCCTATGCAAACTTTACTTATGTTTAACACGATTCAATATCCTTTTCAGCGACCAAATATTGAGATTTTATATTAAATACAATATACAATTTAGGCCGAAAGCCAAGCGCTCGGACCTATGAGGTCATTCAGCGCTGAAAGGAAAACAGAGTAAAAGGTTACAAAGGCGTAACAGGAGAAAAACCTCGCAGCTGCACTATGAAACAATTGTTAGGAGGGGGTGGAAAGTAAAATGAAGAAAGAATATGAAAGGAGGTAGGGTAAAGGGAATGAAAGGAGTTGCAGCCAGGGACCGAAAGGACGCTGCAAAGAGCCTTAAGTAATGCCTACAGTGCACCGCGCGAGGTGCACTGACGGCACTACCCCACTACGGACGAGTTTTTAAATAAAATCGTAATAGGCTTACCATTATTTCAGTGTTTCCGTTGGCAACGGTAAGCCAAGCTACTCCAGAAAACATCATTCACTTTTACTGAAGAAAACACGGGAAACAACTTTAAATATGCTTTATAAGTTACACCCAAAATAAAAAACAAAATAATCACGAATTTTAACACTTTGTTGGGGTTACAGTACACGGGAAACATTAACAAGCCAATGGGAAATGTGAAGTCCCTTCGCTTTCTCCGCAATGCAACTCTGGGTTTGGCTAGTAATTAAAAAAAACTGGGGTCAATTGCCCCTGGTTCTAATCTACAGACACATTCCAGACATGAACTTGTTGGGGGGGGGGGGATCTTGGGAACGGTTAGACTCACATGCATACTGGGGGTGAGGTAAGGGGAGGAGAAAAGTGAGGAACAGGAGGTTGGGGGGGGGAGAGAGAGAGAGAGAGAGAGAGAGAGAGAGAGAGAGAGAGAGAGAGGGGGTTCTTAATTTGTTTAACGATGGGGTCTATAAGGTAAAGAAGATATACAGTCAACAGATGAGTGAAGGAGTAAAAGTTAATCAATAAATAATCGAAATTCAATAGAAATAAACGAAATTTAACAAAAATACGAGAAACCGAAAAAAAGGACCCGAACTAACAATTAAGACAAATAGGCTATGCCAGGCCAGCCTAAACCTGTAATAGAAAGTTGATTGGGAATAACAGAGAGAGAGAGAGAGAGAGAGAGAGAGAGAGAGAGAGAGAGAGAGAGAGAGAGAGAGAGACTCATAAAATGTCAATCCACCACCAAGTAAGGTACCTCGAAAGCCTCCCCCAAATATCAAACACCAACCCCGACTCCTCCTCTTCACTCCAACCCCCTTCCACAGGAACACACTCGCCCAGTCTCTTTGTTCCTCTCTCTCACCTTCTCTTTCTCTCTCACGAGTCACTTACGCTTCGGATCTCGTAGTACGACAACCGTCCCCCTTAGTAAATCACAAAAAGATATCTAGTTCTTTATTTAAATCGGGTGAAAAGAAATAACATAATATAAGTAAGAATAACAGCGAAAAAACAATGAGAAATCGGTGCTGACTTTCAAGTGTATTGTTACGTTCTTGAAAAAGGCTCTAAAGCTTGAACGAGCGTCAAGCTGTAAAGTCGATCTCGGGTCCGTTAGATAACAGCTCTAAGAGAAAAAAAAAATAGAGACTCCTGTTCGACCAGAGAGAGGCAGAGACAGCCATTCGTCTTTTAGAATTACACAGGGACAGTTCATTGACCTGACCAAACTCCGACGAGGAAACAGCGTCTGCAGGTCACGTAATAATGATAATGGAGGTTGAGAGTCATAATGTCCGAGCAAGGTGAAGTGAACCTCGCATACTGGAGTCAAATCTACGGTAAGACGCTGCCAGGTTTCAATAGATAGTTGTCTTTTCTTTTATATTTACTGTTTTATTAATTGTTGTCACATCTCAAGTTATTCACTGGACAGAGATGCACACACACACAAAAAAACCGACTTTGATGATTTAAGTCTAAACAAAGGTCAGTAATTTCTTTGAAAAAATGTCTAAATTTTGGCAGCCATTCGTCTTATGGAAGTTAAAAATAACTGGGACATTATTTCCTCATTAAAACTCTAATAAACTGTTCGTGTAATTACTTACTTTTAAAAAAATCTTACCAGTAACCTTACCAGCAAGTTACATTCACTTAGATGAATGCATGTGCATTAGAAAATGCAGGTAGGATGGTTTTAATTACAGTAAGTTCAAGTGCATACACACGAATGGTAAGTTTATTTGGCATGACACTGTAGCAATCAAATTCAAATCGCTTATATAAAAATTGAAGAATTATATTTTGTGCATATTTGAATTTAATTTAGTCCCAAGTTCATCAAGAAATATCAGCTTCAGGCATCAAGTATATATCCAAATTGTAAATATACTTTGAAACTGTCGTCTTTTTTTATATTCTTTTCGATTATCTATAGTTTTCTAATCCTAAAGTACGGGATTTCTCCCTTCCCTTAAATAATGCGCTCAACATTAAATTTTCCCTTCCGTTCCTAATCGCACTCTTAAAAACATTAACAAAAAACATTCTTAACACGCCAACATTTTACCTACACGCGGAAATGTTTACTCTTAGCAAGAAAGCAAGCGCGCAAGCAAACGTAATGCAATTATCTCAAAAAACCCTTTTGAAAGGAAGAGACAGCAGCCATGGTCGTCTTCTTGAAGAATCATTTACGACCAGAATCGCACGCATGCGCGTTGCGCCGCTTTTCACAGGAATGCAAGAGAAGGAACATTGATTCATGGAAGATTGGTGGAGAGAGAGAGAGAGAGAGAGAGAGAGAGAGAGAGAGAGAGAAGAGGGAGAGAGAGAGAGAAGATTGGGAGGGGGATGGTGGGTGTGGAGGCACTTTAACCCGTACCCTAAACACTCCTAATTATAGAAATTATACACTACTAATTACTACTTACTTGCGTGATGACGCACTCACCGAAAGGACGTATTAGTAATTAACCAAGATAAAGTCACCTTGGGGTCATTTACTCCCTCCCACACCCACACACACACACACACACACACACACAGAAAGAGAGAGAGAGAGAGAGAGAGAGAGAGAGAGAGAGAGAGAGAGAGAGAGAGGAGGGGGGTGGCACAATGATAATTAATCAAGAAAAAGTCAACTGTGTCTTTTACTCCCACACACATATACACACACTAATAATTAACCATGCTAATAACTTTACTGACAGCCTTTTTACTCCCACACACACACACACACACACACAGGTTACTAATTAACTGAGATAAAGTTAACAAGCAGTCCTTTGTTGAAAGAGAGAGAGAGAGAGAGAGAGAGAGAGAGAGAGAGAGAGAGAGAGAGGAGAGAGAGAGAGAGAGAGAGAGAGAGAAATTTAAATATTTAACCAAGATACAGTCAATTGATGGTCTTTAATTTACACACACACACTCAGAGAGAGAGAGAGAGAGAGAGAGAGAGAGAGAGAGAGAGAGAGAGGGGGGAGAGAGAGAGAGAGAGAGAGAAAAATTAGCTAATTAACTAAGACAGTCAACTGATGGTCTTTCATTTCCACACAACACACACACACACACACACACACACACACACACACACACAGAGAGAGAGAGAGAGAGAGAGAGAGAGAGAGAGAGAGAGAGAGAGGATCTAGATGGAAAGCAAAATGCACAGAAAGTGCTCATACAAGAAAAAACAGAAAGAATACATAAAAATATTGAAATCTAAAAACATGGTGCCTGAGTGTATATTCGAATAAGAGGAATAAAACTTTTAGTTATTATGGAAGATCATGGGACAAAGGTCATTGCAGTGCCCGGGGTTTAATAAAAGACTACGTGACCCTATCTGACCTAATTTACATTAGGATCCCATCTTGTGTACAGAAAACAATTCCCCATTCATATTTCTATTTATCATGTTAAATGATAATGATCCGCCTAATACCAACAAGTAATAAATAATAGTTCTTCGTTGGGAGAGTCGGTAGAGTTGTGGGCTAGCACTTGCTAGGCCCGAGTTCGAGTCTCCGGCCGGCTAAATGAAGAATTAGAGGAATTTATTTCGGTGACAGAAATTCATTTTTCGCTATAATGTGGTTCGATTCCACAATAAGCTGTAGGTCCCATGTTGCTAAGCACAATAAGCTGTAGTCCCGTTGCTAAGTAACCAATTGGTTCTTAGCTACAGAAAATAAGTTCGATCCTTTCGGGCCAGCCTTTGAGAGCTGTTAATCAGCTCAGTGGTCTGGTAAATCTAAGGTATCCTTTTTTAACGAAGTGTAATCAACTACTGCTAATGCCACTATACAAAGAAGTAAGGTGATGCTTTAATTATCAAATGTTAGCATAGTCTTGGATAAACAATTAATAAGGATAAGAGAACAAGACAAAGGGATAAAAGGGTGAATGCTTTCATGCACGAAATTCATTATTTACTTCCACCTCAAGTTAATTGGGGACTACACGATATCGTTTAGCTCGGTAACTAAGGAACGAACGTGCCCGGCAGTATCTGATGAACCTAACGAAAGGTTCCCAGGGGTGCGGAGGGAATTACCTTGTCGAGATCCCCCACAATTTGTGGGAATGTATCAGATCGTTGTTCTCTTAAGTAAATATAGCGCCAGGACGCCCATGCTTTCCAGACAAGGGCACTAACTAAACAATAAGTTACCTTTAAGAACTTAGGTATGCATGCTGTTCTTAGCGACCTAAAGCTTACTTATTTGGGAATGCTGAGGGTTGGGAAAGGCAGATCTATACATAACTAATTTAGCGTGATAATCTGAAAATTTACATAGTACCAGCAACTTCCAGGGAAGACGCTCATCTCAACCAATAAACTGTTCAATCAAGATACATGATCATAAAGGGTTTTCAATATTAATCTCGAAAAAAGATGACTCGCCTTAGCGAAAAATAAGTACCCTTAAGCCATCGTGGTTTATTTCAGAACAGCAACTTCAAATCTGTTGTACAAGTTATCTCCACCCATCCCTGCCTTTAAGCTTTATGTATTCACGAGGCTCCAAGCCAAGATTAGAGCAAGGGTTGAACGCAGGGTAAGGTCCCCCATCTCCTGAAACAACCAAATATTGCTTGAACTTCCGTAACATGTTCGCTATACCGCTGGTCTCCACACCAGTGAAGTTAAAACCGGGTCTGGGAAGTGTATCAAAGGGTGACCAACAATGAATGCCAAACACCAGTGGCATGAGGGCCACCACAGAAGAAAGGCACTTCTTATATTATTTCTTAACCTCAATGAATGGACTTGGTCCTATGATGATCTAGCACTGCTATCCCAAAACGCAGAGGCCATTACCTCACCAAAGACACCACTTGTTACGAGTTTTCTGAGGGAAGAGAACCATATTACTTCCATTGCTTGCCCGAAATCTTTGATTCATGTTCAAACCAGTGAACTCACGTATCATTCTATTATCAAAACTGTCCTGGAAGTTTCCACTCTGGTGTCAACAGCCGTGGTACATGAGATCCAGACCTTTTACTTATTCCCAAGATGTCAGTATCTATATGCTATTCACTGAACCAATAGTGATACCAGCGATCTCAGCTATTTCTTAACCTTTCAAATGTCTGTACCCAAAATCAAGTGATGACATTTACATGTCTGTCAAGAGCTGATGATTTTGAATGTCACGACTGGGTTCGATAGAGCAGTCCCTGCCATGTCTGAGTTCAGCAACCCATTTTTAATAGTACAATACGAAAGGAGAGGTGGGGGAGGCAAGCGTGTTGATACGTGTGTTCGCAGACTTCCTAGAGGCTATAACTTTCTTCTGCAGATATTTAATCATTGTGTAGTTTGTTTCATGTCCATTTTGGATTTCACTTGCAACTTTATGAATTTCCAAAGGTCTCACTTATCAAGTAATAATGGAATACAATGAAGCTTGTGTTACTATTTTTTCCGGACAAACTACAGAACGTTTTGAATGATCACTGTAGCTACAGCCAGGGTACACCGGGTCTTCAAAATCTGATGTGCATACCCAAAGGTCCTGTTTCAAGTTTTAGGAAATTCCGGTTTAGAATCCCACAGACATCATCTAGTTTCATGAGATTCTTGGCTCGTGGAACCTTAATAAGAACAACACCAGTCTTACATTCAACATTTCAAAAAGTACCATCATGTCTAGACCTTTTGTGACTAAGTCTTTATTCATCAGCTTGGTCTGTAGCCCAGTTTTCTTTCATTTTCATTTTTTTTATTTGGGACTAAGTCAGAAAAGAGCAAACGGTTCCACGTCCCAAAGGTTTATTTTTTATCTTAAAAGAAATATCTTTCTTATTACGCAACTGTCAATGCCCTACTGACAATATACTTAAACCTATTCAATATAAACATTATATACACCTTCCTCTACGGCTCCTTTCCTGATAAAATTCCTCGTAAGAAAAAACTCTATCATTATTTCCAGTGCAATCAATAAAACTGCCATAAAATAAAGAAAAGAGCATCGACACACTTAGGACTCATGCCACCTTTAGGTAGTGAAATATCCGGTAATGACATCCTTACCTAATAATGATCAACAAAAAAATCAGTCGAAAACAAAGGACAGTCTGCGCTCTCTCATACTAGCCTACACCTTCGGGTAGCGCAGAACCACCTGCTGAATTCCACCCTCCCACCCACGCCCACCCCCTCCCCCTCAACTCACAAAGTCTTTCCCCGGACTTAATACGCCTTAACCTAAATACCCGAAGCCTGCCTACCATTTCGCCCGCCTCCTAATTGCACGGCAACTGGTTGTGAAGTTGCTTGCAGAAGTAAATAATGACGCAATTGTGTTGCTCCGCGTTTATCGATCGACGTAGGGAATTATTAACGTAGCTGCGTACGGTTGTAGGATACGGAATTGGATCGTGGACGATATATTGCGCACCAGCCGAGGAGCGCGTCGAGAGTCTCGACTAAGTCTCCTGAATTAAACAGTTTCACGTTATGTAATCAGAGGTGCGGTGAAAAAGCTCAACCTTCAGGTTTATATATATGTAATATTCAGTGACATTTGTCCGGTAGGATCTTCATGTATCGATTCAGTGATTACACCATGTACATTGGAGAAACATTAAAATGTCACAGGCAATCGAGGTAAATCGATAATTAATTAATGATGATTAGCGGAAGTGTCCTCGGTGACCTCATTGCCATGTTACTTCGCAGAGAGGAGAGAGAGAGAGAGAGAGAGAGAGAGAGAGAGAGAGAGAGAGAGAGAGAGTGGGGGGAGATCGAATACTTTGCTAATGAGGGCATTTGTTCAGCAGCAAGTCGCTCGAGCTCTACCATGACTAAAGTAGAACTTTCATTTTTTCACTGCACGAGTAATGACGTTACAGCACGATCGTGACATCAGCCACGGTCTTTTTGCATAAATCACAAAACAATCTTAACAGCCTCTAAACATGTGACGTGCAAGATCACTATTTTAATGTACTGCATTTCGGACGTAAATGACTCGCGGTTGGGGGGGGGTTGAAAGAAAGGAATATCATTCGTTTCGTATGAGGAAAACCCCAAGGATCAATACGCGAGCGTGGTCACCCACGTCATAGGTTTAAACACATGAAAGGGTCCTGGTAACCATGTGGTTGTCACGAAGAAACAGCAACCAATCACAGTGGAAGTTCTCTTTAATATTCTATGCAATTGTGATAAATTATATATATTTTTTCGAGTATTCTTAGACTTTATTTCCTGTTTATGCGGATCGTCTTTAGTCCCTTATCGGCAAAATCAGAGCCTATAGTTTTTCCTTGTGTATGTCTGTCTGTCTGTCATGTGCATATTTCCTTAATTTTTTTTTATATAATTAAGCTAGAATAAGGTGAAACGGGAACTTAAGGTGGCAGACTTTTTATTAAACGCATATTTTCGTTAGAAAACTGTTTCGTTATAAACCTGTCGAAGTTACTTACGTCAAAACAATCATACACTAATGGTGCTTTCTTCACCATTTCATAGGTTGGAATGCTCTTGAAGAGAAGTTGGCTATATCAATCTCAAAAAAACCTCTGCGTCAATCCTTCTTCCACCATTTAACCAACAAAGACTTGACTTACCTTGCCACCCCGTCCTTGAACATAATCTTTATTTACTTCACCTTGACGGCATTGTGTCTTTCCTAATTGTCCTTCTAATCCTCCTATCTGCTCCTCGGGCATTCGTGACCTGACTTCTCTTTCCCCCACTCCCCGAAAAAAAGCAAGAGAAAAGAAAGAAAAAAGAAGCCAGTCCCTAAGGCTGCCAGGAATGTGTCTGGCTATCGATTATCAACTTGTATTCAGACCTCACAAGCCATTTGAGTTGACAGCATGGACACCACCGTTCTCTTTCCAACGGAGGAAATAATCGGGAGGAGGAGGAGGAGGAGGAGGAGGAGGAGGAGGAGGAGGAGGAGGGTAGTGAGTGAAACACCTAACGGAGGAGGACGAGGAGGAGAAAGGTTACAATCATGGAAATGGGGACATTGACTGTTAATAAAACTATAAAAAAATTGGGGACTTTCCAAGAAGTTGGATTAATATTTAATGCAAACGTAAATAAAAGGGTAATAACTATAGTTACCGAAGGAGTTTTTACACTCAGCAGCAGCTAAGGAAATAGTATGTAAATGGTTCTCAAAAACGGGAAGAGCGAGTAACCTTTGCCCAAATAGAGGAAATATCAAAACAAATATCCCAAAACTAACATGAGAATATTTCTCCATTGAAAAAAATATGAGAAACAACTTACACCCACAAAGGGAAGAAAAGAAGCTACTGATATTCATATTCTGAATTGGTTATGTTTCAGATTTGAACTTGCTAGTCGCATAAAATGTTAATAGTTCAGCTGATTATTATTATAAATAATAATAATTAATTATTATTATTCAGTAGATGAAACCTATTCATATGGAGCAAGCCCACCAAAGGAGCCACTAACATGCAATTCAAGTCCCCAAAGAATATGATGTTCATTAGGAAGAATTAAGAGGAAGTAAAGCGAAATACAGAAAAAGAGATCCCATTTATCAAAAAAAAATTAATAAATAGATAGATAAATAGATAAAAAAATATTAAAATGCAAGGAGAACAGTATTAGGGTAATAATGCATTGCATTTTCGCTTGAACTTTTGAAGTTCCAGTTGCACGATGTATGTATAACTTTCACTGGTTTTCCTGGCAAACTTTGGAAGAGAGATTTTTACGAAGTCCTTATTTCAAACTGTACCAAATGGTTTGAAAGAGTGTTCCCAATTCAAGTCCTTCCTCCAATAAAACAATAATGACAATATGCATAAAACATCAATGAAAAGTGAACTGGGACAATCGACATTCTTAAAAGACAAGAGCGAAACAGTGAATGTGGTGATGTTCAATGCAAACAGGAAATTGACAGACAACTGAGGAGGCACTCTTTAGATTTGCAGCGAGTAATCCATAAATTGGTCCTGTCGAAATAATCCTGCAGAATTCGCAGAACTAAACTAATATTTATTGATCCACCTCTTCACAAACAAAGACATGACAACACTAAGGCGTAGAAATATGAGTAAAAAATCAGTTAGTTTGTGGCTAATCAATTTTATAATGGAAAATTAAACCACGTATATCAAAATTAAATTACACTGACTGAAAAAAAGGTAGTGACAAAATACAAAATACACTCATATTTCGTAAAAAAAAATAAATATAATTTTTTTTAACCTGACCTAGTTTAGCGGGTGCATTACGATAATCACAAGTTATGACCATCTAGAGTATCATTACCATTACTGTAACAGTTCTGGAAGATATCCGCCTACATCTACAGAACACAATTCGTCAGCCAGATGCAAAAGAAAGATATTTAAAAGGTTCAATATATCAAACAACTCTTACGAAAATCCACAATGACTAATCCCAATGTAAGCACAACCCTTTCAAAAGAGAGCGAAACTGTTCAAGAATAAAACCAATGGTTTTTTTTTTTTATTATAAACAACTTCAAATATTTACCCGATTTGGGATACTGAAAGCTGGAAAATATGTCATGACTGATAAAATATAATATGAATGTTTACTGACACGACTTGGAAGTCTGGAAAGAACCAGATATATTCGTACTGGAATGACGTGGATGTTATCACAGTAGACCAGGGTCCAACCCAGATTCCGACTACTCGCAGAGTTCAAGACGGGAATTCTAGCAACGCGAATTGCAACATCCTGGGCCATTGCTGCTGAGGTGAGTACGTCACTGAACGCCAAAAGCACACGCTGGTTAACGTGGAATCTGACTCACGCCCCACTGACGCAAGGGAAACTTCTGGAACTTCATAAGTTTTGGAAAGCGAGGAATTAATATCCAATTATACTTTCGACACAACTGGTCCCACACTTCCAAAATGGGGCACTTCGGGAATATTAAGAATAACTCTGGAATGGCGTTTCGGGATTAGAATGCAGAATTTAGGCCAAAGGCCTAGCGCTGGGACCTATGAGGTCATTCAGCGCTGAAGGGGAAACTGACAGTAAGAAGGTCTGAAAGGCGTAACAAGAGGAAAACCTCGCAGTTGCACTATGAAACAATTGTTAGAGGGTGGAAAGTCAGATGGAAGAAAGAGAATATGAATGGATGTAAAGTAAAAGGAATGAAAGGGATAGCAGCTAGGGACCGAAGGGACACAGCATAGAACCTTAATTAATGCCTACAGTGCACCACGTGAGGAGCCTGACGGCACTAACCCCTCTACAGGGATGGCGTTTCGGAGAGACTAGAGAATAGTGTGCGCAGATTTGTCTAACATTTCCTTCACAGAAGTGTTTCTTAACCTTTTTTGGCAGTGACCCAAAATCTTGTCCAAATTAACCATGGCGAACCATGCCCTCATAAACATTTTCTTTTCATATAATCATGCTTATGAAAACGTGTTACAGAAACAAAAATTACATGCATTGATTTTTATTAATGCAATTATTAGAGAAAATGTTAGAGTTATATACATAATTCATTAATGTCTAAGACTTAGATATTAATGAATTATATTGTAATACAATATTTTCTAATCTAATAATAATAATAATAATAATAATAATAATAATAATAATAATAATAATAATGAGTATTGGGGACCCGTTGAAATGGGTTTGGTCAGACTGTACAGAACCATCATTTATGGTAGCAAATATTTTTGGGGAAACAGGGTAATCCAAAAATATAAAATAAACAAACAAATGAAAACTACACACACACACACACGCACACACACACACACACACTAACGAAACAAACGATCAGGATTTCTCTAAGGGGGTTAGGGACTGGGTGGAGGTAGGCAGTAGACTGAATCCATGGATGAAAGGTCGGGAGTTCATGGACTCCTGAATACTCGCTGGGGAATAACGTCCAAAAGTGATGAGGGACATAAATAACAGCCTGCGTTGTTATGAAGCCGGTGTCCTGCTTGTTAAATAAATTGACCCGTCGTAGTAACCGTTCTTGTGTTTATAGGTCAGCTAATATCAGACTAATATATATATATATATATATATATATATATATATATATATATATATATATACATATACATACTGTATATGTATAGTATCGATATATATTTAAATAAATAAATATATATATATATATATATATATATATGTATAATATATATATATATATATATATATATATATATATATATATTTAAGTATATATGATATATATTTAAATATAAATTATATATATATATATATGTATATATATAATATATATGTTTCACATAAATATATATATTTATATATGTAATTATATATATATTTATATGTATACATAATATCAATATATGTATATATAAATATATACACTATATATATTTATATTATATATATATATATATATATATATATATATATATATATATATATTATTTATTTATATATATAGCAAAAATTACCAAATAAGCAATCGATTTGTGTTCTTTGTTAAAAGTGTACAGCGACATTCTCTTTACAACAGGAAGGTGGGTCGTGTCACGCCAAGTCACGGGGTACATTAACGGGTTAAATGAATTCCCCACAATACTATTACAATATATATATACACACGTGTGTGTGTGTGTGTATAATATACATATATATATATATATATATATATATATAATATATATATATATATATATATATATATATATATATATATCTATATTTATAGATTTATATATATACATGTGTATTTGTAAATACAAGACTAAACGTACGTAGCGGCAAAAGAAAAAAACCGACTATGAAACCTTCACAAGATGCTAGCATAATATATCATACTATATTTGGAGGATTTCATACAAATTTGTTGCTCTGAGCAACATTGCCACACTCGTAGAGACGGGACTTCCATAAACTTACGCTCACGCGCTATTTTCCAAATCACTATCACTAAGAAAACATGAAGTTCTGGATGGGTTTAAACGAGTTCATTATCATCACACATTCACATTTCTTAGCTTATGATTAGTCATCAACACGTCAGTGTTGCAGTGTTCAGCGTCTGCTGTCAAAACTGGAAATCTATCTGCTACATTCTAAAATAGATCAATCCGCACTTCCTGACAAACATTTCGAGAAAATTCGTCAATTGTTGGAAACAAATACTTTATAGGCTTTATGTTTTTGTGTTTTTCTTATGAAAAATAAATCAAAACCTATAGGACATACAAAGTATGGTAACGGTGCGGGCGCAGTGAAGAATACAAGATAGGCCTATACATTCTTCATGAATGTCAAGGCCGCGAGGAACACTATTCTTACACGAACGAACTTTAACGTCACGATACTCCAAACACAGCAGCATTTCCATGAGATGACGGGAGTCTCGGGTGCAAACGTTTGTGGGGAAGTCATTCAGATTTAAGATGTAAGATTTAAGATAGAGGACTAATAACAAACCCTAAAACTGTATCAATACAGCTCTCTTATTCTGTTCCTGTAAAGGGGGTAAAGCTAATTTAAATTACTTTCTTCAACAAGTCTGGATGAGATATGGACCATTTTACGCATAAAAAATTTCTGACATGAGATATGGACCATTTAATATATAAAAAAAACTAAGTTTTGACATTCTACTGAGCACTTCGATGACGTCCTCGTTGCCCATTAGGATTCCAATCGGTTTTGTTCACCATAAACTAAAGACAATTATCGTCAACTTAGAGGTAAACATTGTACAGTGTGTGAAAGAAAACAGAGAACCTATCAATATTTTAAAACTACAAGCGGGAGACGAAAAACTATGAGTGAATAAAACGCCTTCGGTTGGAAAGGCTGGAATATAAGGAATAACAGTAAAAAAAAAAAGCATACATAAAACTCATTAACGAATAAGGTCAGAGTTATAGAAGTACAAGGAATACACCACTGAACGGACCAAGGGCAATGTTATAAGAACTCATAGGAATGGAAGATAGAATTTAGCCACAGGCCAAGCGCTGGGACCTATGAGGTCATTCAGCGCTGAAAGGGAAACAAGAGTAGAACGTTTGGAAGGTGTAACAGGAGGAAAACTCGCAGTTACACTATGAAACAATAGACGGGAGAGGAAGGAAACAAAGGTATAAGAATGAAAATATGAACGGAGTTAAGGTGAAAAGAAATGGAAGGGGTTGTGGCTAGGGGCCGAAGGCATGCTGCAAAGAACCTTAAGCAATAAGAAAACACAATTAAAGAAACAATCACGTTAGCATTAAGTGTTAGTACGAAAGCACATATAAACCAAACCGAAGTAAAGATGTTTGAAAAGAAAATTGTCGCAGTGAGCACTTAAATAATGTAAGAAGGAACTGCAAATTACCGAAGAAATGTGAACTGGGTAAACACACGAAGGAAGAAGGGGAAATGTATAGGCATCAACGAAAATGCAATATATGTGAACGAATGGCGTTATGGCAAATGAAGTGAGCAGAAAACGAAGGAAAATATCAAGGCCAATGACACGAAACAAACAGTAATGTAAAGATGTAAATTATAATGAAGAGGGCTAAGTAAAATAAGCCAAAAAGAGGATGAATTACTATGTTACCTTGTGATAAATATGCGAAGCATTTATCCGTCTTCCATGATGTAACCAAGAAATTATTATACCTCATGGCTGTCACGTTTTGTGCGTGTTGTAGTAAATATGTATAGGTTAATCTGTGTAGGTCATCTATTAGTGCTGGAACATTGGCTTATCTACTGTGTTACGTGTATATGCAATATATCTCTGACAGTACAATATATCATTATCAGAAGGAACTTACCTATATTAATTTAATTACGAGTATGAATGGAACTGGTAAATGCATATTTTTACATTTTGTCCCTTAGCTCACGCACGGAGTCTTACAGAGAGAGAGAGAGAGAGAGAGAGAGAGAGAGAGAGAGAGAGAGAGAGAGAGAGAGAGAGAGAGAGAGAGAGAGAGAGAGATTTGGGCGATCTGTAATGTCAAAATGTTTCATGATTAAAAGCAGGAGAACCTCGGCGAGGTAATCCTGGCGTCACTCAGGTGAACTCATCATTCATGGAAGAGACCTATTTACCTCGGATTACTTTTTTGTTTAAATAACTGATGGTGTAATGGGTTATATGGGCTAAGCACTAACTTCACTTTCAACCAGCTCAAATCCCAGCTGGAGGGAGAATTTCTCGATTCGATTCCTTTAGGATTTCCAGGCATTCAGTGTAAAACACATGCAAATATATTAGGAAATAAAATAGTTAAAAGGGCACTGTCGCTCTTAGGAATCGTATTTTGTAAGTTTATTTTTGTGTTCGTTGTGTAAGATTTCGTGAGAGTCTACGGAAAAGTCTGTCTTAGGAAGTTAAGCTTTACCATAATTAAATCAGTTTCAAACGTAACTAAACAGTATTCACTGTAAATACTTCTGTGAAATCCTGCCTCTCATGTCTTCCTAGTGTTTTTGTTTTCACAATTCACTCATTTTCACCCTCCCGTCTCATAATTACCATATGCGTCGGTCTATATGCTTTACCGCCACAAGGATCACGTGACTAAATATACTGCAAGAGCCAGAAGCAAATATTAAGAGGCATAAATACCAAGCGCTTACGTGTATTCAATATATACACTTCTCCAAGGTACAGTACCCTGAAGAAATGTGTATTAATACACGAAAGCGCTTGGTACTTGCGCCTTTTAACACTTCCCCCTGGCTCTTGCAGTAGGTCTATATCTACTAAACTCTTCTCGTGCCGACGGGAACCCCGCGGATACGCCCGTACTATTCTCCCAAGCATCTCCGTTTCCCTTTTATCATTACCTCATCTACAATTAGGACTTCGTATTTTCATTCTATTGTCACTTTTCACTGTATTCTGCCAACTAACTTCATATATTCTTCTTAAAACACCTTGTACATTTAGTTTCACTCTCATACCACGATTCATGCCCGTAAAGGATTAAGATCTTACCAGACTTCTGTATAATATTGCCATCGTATGCAATGTCGGGCCATCTGATTTGTAAATCTTATTCAGTCTGTATTATAATAACTAACTTGCCTCTTCTATTCTTACACTAAATTTCAATTGAAGAGAACCTGTAATGGATATAATTGTTCCTCATTATTTGTTCTTCTTAGATATATGCTTTAGTCTCATATCACTATATATATATATATGACGCATTCAGTTAAGCAAACTTCGTAAACCGTATGGTGTTTTGCTGATTAAAATTACAACAAATGCATATTCGAAGTCCACCAAGTTTCTGTCGTTATCCCATCTAAGCCACCTTTTCCATCTTCGACCACTATTTTCAATTATAAAATCTATGAGAAGGGCTAACAGCAACACTAGGAAAGAAAGTTACATATTTTTAAGAAGGGAAATAAATAATTTTTTTTTTTTATATAATTAAACCAAAGTAAAACTGGCGATGTAAAAAGTAATTCGATGCCATTTTTACCAACAAAAAAAAGCCTGCTTCATTATTGTAAATGAGAGAAGTTCCCTTTTCTCCTTGCAAGATGCATCCATGAAAAAATGGCAGAATAACATTCCTGATATCATGCGACCGTACGAAAATATAAGATGCGCTTCAAGTGCTTTATTAGCAATTAAATGCAGCCTTGGCAGATGTGACACCAGACAGTTCTCAATCATCTAAGCCAGTCTGCAGTTAGATTAGGGTTCTCGTGAAGAAACACTTTGCATTAGGAAGTTCATGTTATCCATTTGGGAAGATATAAAAGGATAAAAGCAAAAACAGATCAAAACAAAAAAGAATTGACATAATAAAAGTCTAGTACTATACCAAAGATAGAGGCGAAACGAAATGAATGTGTGTGATGGTCGAAGAGATAAGAAACATGCTAGTTTAGCTCTCTCCTTGCCGTCAGCTCGTCCCCTACCACACACCCACACCAACGGAGACAGTGTTTTGACAAATGGAAGGCGTGGACGACGCAGAGGCTACAATCTCTGATATCGTGCCTTGGGACGATAGTTTTGAGAAAGGTACGACTTGACCACAGATTCTTGAACTGTATACGAGTGCATCCAACACCCTCTTTCTTGACGACCTTCCTTGGCGTAAGCAATGTCGTCATAGAAGTGACAACATTTTGCCTTAAGGTAGGTAGGTAGGTTGTTAAGTCAACGCAGCGAGCCAGTAATCCAAACAAACAAAAGGCTGATCAAGAAGGCATGCAGAATCCAGGAAGACAAACAGAACTACTTAATTTAAAAGAGTAATGACATACGCTCACCTGCTCTTCAGCTGCAGATTAGTTCCGTTTTTGTAAGCAAGATATGACTTGGCAGTGCTGCTACTAGGCCTATGGCAGTGCTACTACTAGGCCTATCAATTACTGCGGCTTCCAGTCGTCGTTTGCAGGACGAAGGGAGATGAAGGATGACAGAAGACATCAATTTACTCCTGTGAGAAAATGAAAATATTCATTAACAAAATTTCAGTGTATACATCATTATCAGTTTTTCCTTTTGATTACCCTTAACGATGCTCATCTATGCTTGAGAAGAAAATTAAACTACGTATAATTTAGCAGTAACGTTCTGAATTGTAATATCTCACCAAATAGTAAAGATATTTTTGTTAAATTCCAGAAAAGAAATTATAAAAGGTATGGTGTTTCCTATAACTTATTAGATTAAGTGAGCAGAGACTATTTTACCCAAAATCTGTGACTATCATCGAATATTACAGATATATATCCCTTGAAAGTTCGGCATTCTAAGACATAACCTTTATGCCAATGACACAGCTTGGTAAGTAAGGAAGCAGCACTACAGAATATTGCTTAAGAATTTGCTCATATTCTATATATACAGCATAAGGAAAAACACTGCAAGAATCAGACTTCTTATATATTAATCCGTGTCTTGTCTTGTTTTAACTCACCTGCAACGTGTGTCTCCTGAGTACAGAACTCAGTCACTATTGAAAATTAACTGAATGCTATGTATATCTAAGACCTCAGTATGGAAACTTTCTATTTTTTTTATTAATAGGATTCACTCTAGAACCACCGGTACAAAGGCCACCTGACAAGGGGTCATTTTCCTTTAACCCTTAATAAGTTTATACAATCACTTGCCCAACACCATTCATAAAAATATGCTCAATTTATGTGTTCATTTATGCTTGTTCTTGAATCTATTTTGTTGACGTACACACACATACATTTAGCCTATATATATATATATATATATATATATAGTATATATATATATATATATATATATATATATATATATATTATATATATTTGTATATTTATACTATATATATTATATATATATATATATATATATATATAATTTACATATGCATATATACGTATGCATTTGTATGTATATATATATATATGTTATATATATATGTTCCAGAAATATGCATCAATGTACTTATTAGCAACCATATCGTCACAGTATTGTAATATTAGCGACAACACAAACACCAGGTTGCTAGGTGTATAAGTGTTCCGTAAAGCTGTTGTAACAAGTACCATTAATCACTAATCACTATCCCATATCACCTATGAAAGCTTTCACTAACACCTGCCGTTGTATTGATTTCACGTCGACTAGGCTGATAACCGTCGTGTTTATCTCTACCACACGTTGAATGAAATTGTCTTTGACATAAAAATTATCAAGATTAAAAGAGACCTTTTTATATCTCAAGCAAGCTAAATTATCCATAAAAGATTCTACTACAGCGCGCGAAAGTGTGAGAGAGAGAGAGAGAGAGAGAGAGAGAGAGAGAGAGAGAGAGAGAGAGAGAGAGAGAGAGAGAGATTACTACCGAGAATTTGGTGCTCACAAAACAAGCCTATGCCATCAACTCTGTTATGACATTATTCACCACACAACATACTTTCTTCTAGTTGAGATTGATGATTTTTTTTTTTTACTACAAGATCTACAAGAAACCATACATTTCAAAATAATATTACGTACGTCTTAATAAAATTCTTAAATTAAGTAGACTAGTGTGGATGATGCCCGTCAAGAAAATTTGGGGTGTATTTATAGTGCGCAGGTTATGAATTGTCATGATTAGTCTGGCTTATGAAATTTAAGCTGTCAAGCCAAGCACTGGGGCACTTCCGGCCGTTCACCCCTTACGACAGTGAAAAGAAAAAATGAGTTTCAGTGGTTGAACAGGATAAAAGAATGGAAGCAGGAATGGAAATAAAGTAAAAAGGCTGGAAAGTGGATGCAGCTGAGGGCTGAAGGGACACTGCAAAACCCTTTAGTAATAACTACTGTGCACCATGTGAGGTAAAATGACTTTTAAGAATAACTTTTGAAATTACATGCTAATCCAGACTTAGTAACAAATCGGCCTGACATCGAAAGCAACTGCCTTCGGCAAAAACTTGAAATTTTACAGAAATTACTTTCCTTTTTCACTCCGATTTGCAGAATCTAACTTGCCACGTTAAAATCTAAAGGACTCTGACAAACGGCAAGGAGAATAACATCACAAGAACTAACTTTGAAAGATGTCACAAGATCCTGACAAGCAGCTGTTGTAACATCAGTATGCTTTTAGCACCATGGCTGAAAAGTTTACTCGAAATTCGAACTTCAGAAAATCTAGCATTCTTCTGTCAATATACATTTACGGCATTTAAAGCTGACTTCCAAGTCGTATACTCCAACGAAAGGTTCCAGACCTTTTGGTTGTCACGCCTTAATACAAAATTAAACTACCCGTACTATGTGTGTTTGATATCGCACTGTCAAGTCAATAAGCCTATGGATGACAAACCTGACAATAGGCTTGCAAGGATTGGGCTGTGTTAGTCTAAAAACAATACACCAAGAACGATCTTCTGGGGAGTAATTTTAAGTCTCAGTCATTCCTAAGGCCAGTGTTTGTTTAAGAAAACTTACAATCTCGACAATGGTTCTCCTTTTTGAGTGATGTTCTCAACAATAGTCAGTGAACACAAGCAAAAACAAAAAATTGTTTTTCTTTCAATAGCTGTCTGTTGCTGTCTAGCCTATCCTCTCACTACACAGCTCTACGGTAAATTTAGTGGCACAGCATCGATTTCCTTCAGAGCCTTTTCTGTTCTTAATTACGAGTTCTCACGATACACTTACATACACCAGTACCTCCACTCTTAACATTATGTTTCGTCTTTCAAGCATGACATTCCTCTCGTAATGCACTTACACTATCTTAAGAAACAAATAAATATAAGTTGAAGGAAAGAGAGGGGAAGATTGACAGAGAGAAAAAATTGCCTTCTACAGTACAGCCTAGAAGGTGAAGTATGCCAAAATGAAATTAAACTTAAAACTTACACAGTACTTCGAGTTGGATCAGGGTCGTTCGGGAAACAACTGACGTCATTCATATGATGACAAAAATGTATGCTAAAAATTATAACACAGTGTGTAATGGATAATTTCAAGCAACTTTTATTTTCCTTTCAAATATAAGGTCAACTACTAGCCCATTAAATGAGGTTATTATACTAAACTAATTGATTTTGTACACTTATTGAAGACGTTTTTGTTGCTATTCCCTTTCATCATTCAGAATAGTTAGTGATAACTACGATTGCAATATTTACATGGCGCATGAATTGAAATATACGTATTTGACATTCCACAGTCGAGCTGATTACGTATCCTCTCAATAGCATGTTGTGTTCATTCACTATGTTAAGTCGGATTATCGACCCGTTTCCAAAATATCTTATGCGTACTTAAGTTTTATCAGACATAGTGATCAATACTTGATACGTCACCTGGAAACTTGAACACTAGCACGAACACGTAATTTTACACTCATAATCATACCAAGATCTTGAAGAACTGGATTAATAAATGACGTCTCAGTGGCAGGCCACGTTTTGCTTATTGCTGATTATTATCGTCAATATTCGTCATCATAAATGCACTTCGCATTTAAGCATGTTTCTTCTCTTTCACCTTTATTCGTCGATATAAATGGGTTTCCCTTCATTCTTTGCACGATCGTTCTTTCACTTCACCATGCATTCAAGAAAGCATTTCCAGTGAGTTTTTTTCTAAGCATTTAGCACCTTATTTTTCCTCTTATGTCAACTCTCTTCCCAGCTCTTTGCACCCTCATCCCCCTCTTTTAGTCTTTTGCAGGACAAAATACCCATACTTCAAAAATAATAATTCTGGGGTTCGAAAGCTTTTTTGTAACTTTTTTATAAAATCAACAAGAATACCATTGAATATTATTGTGGATCTGATATACAGCATATACCTTTCTCGATCTAGAGAAGAAAGATCTATTATGTGATTTAATATAAAAAGAAAAAACAGGTAAGATTTAACCTGCATGCATTAATTGAAATATGCTGAGACTATGGAAAACTGAATCGAACCTTCATGGCAGACTAAAATAAGATTAGGTCTAACTCTGGTTTCAAAATGACACTATCACACATCACTATCAGGCTAGGCTAACTCAAAAGCTTAGGCTACACTATCAGAATGGAATGGAAAGGAAGACAGAATTTAGGCCAAAGGCCTAATGCTAGGATCTATAAGGTCATTCAGTGTTGAAAGTGAAATTGAGAATAGAAAGGTTTGAAAGGTGTAGCAGGGGGAAATCCAGTATTATTTTACTATAGTTCCAACTCATTCTATAATAACTATAGTATTATAGATGCATTATGCATAAAAAATAATTAAACTTTGTCTCTGAACACTTTTTGGGGAAATTCACCATATCCGAGATATGAATGCTTATATAGCCTAATCGCCATCCTCGAAAAATTTCTAAGTGTTTTGTTTACTTTAACACGGACACAGTTTGTGCTCTGATGCGAGTTTGTTTTTGTTTAGAACTGCATTGTGGTTCTGATACGAATTTTTTTCCCCTTAAAATTGCATTGTGGGTAGTTATGTGTTACGTCTAGGGGTCAAGTGATCTGGTGAAAATCTTACAGGTGTCAGACATTTTCACTTGTCATTTAGTTCAAGTCTGTCATAGAGTGAGGCTATGTCCAGTCTGTGTTCGTCTTGTTACTTTGATTATTTTCGCTTAATTCACGAACTTTGAAAATGAAACACAATACATTGATTTTTTAAGACAACATGGAGTGTTACCTGCAGCAGTAAAGTGCAGTTTTACACCAATTTTTACTTGAAGCTGCTAAATTATATCCACCTTAAGTAACACTCAGCCACCATCACCACCTACGGAATCATTTTCTGATGACGACTATGATGACACTGTAGAGGAGCCACAACCATTTTGTTCTGTATACAACCCATCAAAAACGTTTGTGTTCATCCAATTAAGGTAAATTTATAATTGTTTTTAAAATAATATTGTAACATGATTTTACCTCCTGTAACCCTAGTATTAGTGCGCGCAGTGCAAACATTACCTCTTGCCAGCATGTACGAGAGCTTGCCAAGAATCTGTGAGAATGAGGATAGCACTGCCACCACTCCTTTGGGTTAAGAGATGTTAGGCTACATTACACTAGCCTATGTTGCCTGACTATGCCTTTGCTAGGTATGCTATGATTTACCTCATTTTATTCATTAATTCAAGTGTTGTTTTGTGTCGATGAGGACACCCCACCCAAAACCCCACATTCCCAAAGGGTCCCCAACCTTGTTGGATGTAGCTGGGGTGTATAGTTAAAGTAACTCAAAAACAACTCATTTCCTGATGTATTACTATCATAACCATTCAGAACACATTAAAAACACACATGAAAATACATAATTACTTTTAGAAAAATGGAGTTGGAACTGTTGTAAAAATTTACCAGAAATCCTAACACTTGCACTATGAAACAATTGATAGAAGAGGGTGGAAAGAAAGATACTGTAAAAGAACATGAATGGAGGTACAGTAAAAGGAATGATAAGGATTGCAGCTCTGGACTGATGGGCCGCTGCAAAGAACCTTAACTATTGCCTACAGTGCACCACATGAGGTGCACTGATGGCACTTCCCCGCTCCAGAAGGCTAGAATATCATATACACAAAACTAGATGAGGTTACTGCTACTTTATCTTTGATTAGGTCTAGTTGGCTGGGCTATCTTTATTCTTCTCTGATTAGGCCTAGGCTATGCCTTGGCTAACCTACAATAGCATGCGTCATCCTACTCTAATCCTATTCCGCAGGATTTCAGGTGTTACATTTAAATGACACTCTTTAACGACTCCTACTCATTTTGAGTATTAGCATGTGTAACCTTCAATTCTACTAGAAATAAAATTAGACCTATATACTGGGCCTAGTACGTCCTACGGAGACCTTCCGAGTAAGTGACAACTTTACCACAAATTTTGTAGTTACTCGAACTGCCGTCATAACTGCAAATATACAGTACGGCTGTTAAGTGACAAAACGAAATAAGTACTCTATGCAGCATTATTAATAGGCCTAGGTCTAAATTCTTTCAAGACCAAGGGTGTCATTGACATCCACTTAGGCCGTGGAGGTGTAATTTGCAGGTGATTCATTCTAACCACCGAAATTCATCTCCCCCAACAAAAGTTAAAATATTGAAAACTTACAAAATCTATAACAGCTACTTCGGCAGCAAAAACAAAGCCATAAAATATATCCTGCAGAAATATTCCAAAGTAAACCACAGCGTCTCTAGACACACTAAACATAGTCTTGCGGACACAGTACTGAATACTGATGTCGGACAGTCGGAAAGCAAAACGATGAGTTGCCAAGGATTTACTAGCACTATTTTTAAGCTAGGAAGGTGGAGGTTTTCAGATGGATATTAGTATTCATCAACTGATGATAAGTAGCCAAGGAATTTCTGTTTACTGAATTGACATATGAGGTAACAGTATTTTTGAGAAAATCTCGTTTTACCGCCTTTTCCATTGAGTTGTTATATCTAGAGTTATGAGTCATCTCGTGTGTGTGGGTTAGACAATTATTATCAAACAAAAGAGTACTTTTGAGATTACTAAGAGAAATGGCGCGTAGATATAATTTTGTCTTCCGTCAAATTACCTACAGGTTCTTGAAATGTTTTAAAACTTTAGGAAACAAAATTTATGACGGACAAGAGAAGAAGAATACGAGGAAAGAAAGATGACTTGTGTATTGTTCACTCTGTACCTGTATTTCAAAATCACGTTTCTTTCGCTCTTGAAACTGAAAACCTTTTTGGAAAAAGGCAACTGAATATAGATCCGACATGATTCTAAAGGAAATCAGCCTGCAGAGAGAAACAAGTTATAGTTAAAGGTAATACAAAAGTAAATATGAAATGGAAAATAAAACCGATAAGCCACGTTTCAGGAGTCATCACCAGAAAGCAGGAACGAATTTGCTCCTCCCCGAAACATTTGGAGATCAAAAGATACCACAGTGACACTAGGCAAGCTATTCCTTATTTTAGTTTTGGCCAAGATAAGGACCCAAACAAACCGAGTAGTACTAAGCCTAATACTAGAAATGACACTGTTTGCATACACTCCTGTAATGTAGATTGTCAGGATGCCTAACAAAATTCTCTTGGATTTCTGTTTTAATATATTTAGTTTATTAAGTTACACCCTGAGGTGATGACGTCTGTTAAGCTATATTACGTCTTTTCAAAAGTTAATCGAAAGGCAAAACAATGAAGTCATGTGACTTCGGAGTGATTTATAACCTGGATACCGATCCGTGACTTGTCTTTATTCTTTCCAGTACAAGTTCTTTCCTGATCAATAAAGGAAAAAGTTCTATCCTGATGTCTTCTTTTAAATTCATTTTATGATTTCCCTCCTTAAACTTCCTTCCCGATTCTCCTCCCTGCAATTCCTTCAGTATTGTCTTCTTGCAGTTCATGTCTTCCAGCTCCTTGCCAAATCTAAAATTCCCATTTTCTTCCTCATTATTTCTGCTTCCAATTTTTTCCCTGATGTTCTCCCCTGCAATTCTTATGCGTTTTATTCTTTTTGTTTTTGTTTTTTTTCTTACAACACCTTCCAACAACTGGTGCCAATCGATTCTGACAGAAAAGATGGAGATGGTTTTGGTCACGTGACTTTGCATCATGTGTCATGCCATGCGGCGCAATAGTCATGGAAATGAGTAAGAGTGTGAACTGCAGTGAGGGATTAAGAGAGAGAGAGAGAGAGAGAGAGAGAGAGAGAGAGAGAGAGAGAGAGAGAGAGAGAGAGAGAGAGGAAATGGGAACAAAGGAGAATCGTCCTAAGATCGTTAGGCAATTGAGGGGGACAAGTTGAATAGATGACATGGAGCCTCATATTTGAAGAATTCTCGGGATAAAAAAAAGGCAATTATGTAAAAAAAAAAAAATGAAAACAGGTCATCGACCTACCATCTGCATTCTGCCTGCTTAATTCACTTCAGGTTATTTATTTTCAGATCGAGTGAGAAAAGGTGATTGCTTCTGAAGGTTTCTGGTATTTCGTATCCTCAGAAATAAACATTTCTCGATCTCATGACTATAATCGGTTGGCAATGCCTCCTAAAAAAAAGGCTAAAGCATATGCCAGTGCTCGAATAAACTGGAATAAACTAGATATAAAATGAAGCCAGACCTCCCAGATCAGACCGAGACTGGATTCTTCCCCTCTCCTCCTCCCCACCCCCTCCAGCGTCCTTCAGAGAGCGATCTTCATTTAGCCGCATTTTAAACCGCAAAACTCGGTGCATGTCGGCAAAATAACGATATTCTTTTGGTGATGTATTATTAATTTAGTGACTTACCTTGATGTTAACCATTTTCTGCGATGCTGGAGAGACTAGTGAAGAAGGGAATGTATAGACGAAAAGAAAGAAAAGAGACATTTGTTTTTAAAGTTTTATTTAAGGAGGCAGTGTTAGGCTGAAAGAGAATCCAGTCCTGAATTTAACAGAGGTCGTTGGTGGTTGCTCGAGAACAAGAGCCCGTGCTGGCATAAGGCCAGCTTCATCTAAAACAACAGCAACAACAAATATGATTTTAAAAACTGAACAAATTTATCCTTAAAATAAGTGGTTGGGAATGTTTTGCTTTGGAGAAAATACAGTAAGAGATGGTATAATATAAGGAGAAAAGGATAGTAACAGCAATAATGAGCGGAAATGGATAGATAATGATGGGATAATGTTGATTGTTCTTTGAGAAATACAATGCTATCAGTGCGATCCTGAGAGAGAGAGAGAGAGAGGCTGAAGGGACAAACTCTACTCTGTCACGACAGAATTTACACACACACACACACACACACACACACAGAGGAGGCTGAAGGGACTCTGCTCTGTCACGACAGAAGTTCAGAGAGAGAGAGAGAGAGAGAGAGAGAGAGAGAGAGAGAGAGAGAGAGAGAGAGAGAGAGACTAAACAAAACAAAAAATGAAGATAGTCAGTTAGGTATTATAGACTTAATCGCGAGACCTGTCACTGAAAAGAGCTAAGAAAAGGAAGTTGGACGGAGTTGAAAGAGTTAAGAGGAATCGAACAGACGGGACAGTAACGATGAGTCCCAGAGTTCTCGAAAGTGACTCTCGGTTACCGCTGGAATGCGGCGAAGAAGTAATGAGAAATAATGGCGCGCTCTCTTTACCTTATTAAGGCACTCATGAGAAATTATCCATTATTTCAGGCGGGTAACGAAAAGAGAAAGTTGTGGACAGGAAGCTCTTGGCGGGAATCTCGCACAAAACCGGAGCGTCATTAGTGCGTTCGCTTCCCAGAACCTTCTCATTCGCGACTATGGAACTTTCTACCGTTTACTTTCTTTGCTTCCTTTGGATGGAGAGAGAGAGAGAGAGAGAGAGAGAGAGAGAGAGGAGGCTGAAGGAACAAACTCTACTCTGTCTCTGTCACGACAGAAGAAATTTAGAGAGAGAGAGAGAGAGAGTAACTCTCTCTCTACCCCTCTCTCTCTCTGTACATATCCACAAAAAAACAGTATTCTTAATTCAGCCCATCTGCTGAAAATTACACAAAGTATGATTTTGAAATGACCAACAATTTCCATTTGTGTTAGCCCACCATTACCAGTACAGCAAAATTTGTGAGCTGTACGTTTCTGAATATCCTAATCTTGTTAATCATCTTAAAATCACAGAAAACACACTTCAAGAAAATATCAGCAAATGACGAAAGATGGCCGCACAACGATTATTTTCGGAACCTACGACTGAATACAGAGGTCAATGCATCCAGTGCAGCTTACCTAAGCTGTTGACATTTTACAGAAAATGGGAAAACAGGAGGGTTTGTTTAACCTACTCTTTATATGTGTTCTTTAATGTATATATTCAAACTCGTTCTAAAATAAAAACAAAAACTCACAACATGCGCTACGTGAATCCAGCTGTTAGTTATTGCAATCTTTTAGTATGATGGTGATAAGCAAAGGGAAAGTTTGGGAATACTGAAAAATCCACCGTAAAAAGAAAAACAACAAAACGCATGTTGTGGCACCAACATTTGTTTTTTTGGCAACTGCAAGGATGTTCAAAGTTCAAAAGAAATTCACAGACGTTTTTATGATTATTTAATTCAGTCTTTATTCAAATGAAAACGTAATCCGGAGAGTTAAAATTTCATGATCATTAAATCCCAAGTAGCTGAATATGAAACAGAACTGCTCACGGTGTGCATTCAAGTCCTGCCGTCTAATGCGCCTTACTTCCTCTTGGTACCTGTACCTTTTTTTATCAACCGTTTAATAGCTCTTTTAAACGTTGTCTCTAGAGGTTTAGGTCCTGCGCATTAGCAGATTAAAGGTAGGTGATTTGACCTCTAGTTAGTAATGGGATTTTTAAATGGATTAATTGTATATATATATACAATAAATATAATATATATATATATATATATATATATATATATATATATATATATATATATATATATATATATTTAGTACGAACATGCATAGGTACAAATTATACAAACGCACACACACATATATATATGTATGTGTATGTATGCATGTGTATGTATGTGCATATGTATAATTTGTGTCTGTGCATGTTCGTACTTTGTAACTACAGTACATAAATAAAATATACCTATAGATATATTATATATCATATATTATATCTATATATATTTATAAACATATATATACATATATATGAGCAATCTCTTTTGCACTTGTCTTGGTGTCTCTGCCTGACAAACTGTTAAGAACACGTAAGAGAGAACGAACATGAAATTCGCTATTGATGACGAGGCATTTCAGTGGGTTCAGTATTTTCAACTGGCTTCATTCATTTAATATTTGATCTTGTGCGGCTGTTTAAATGAATCTTCTCTGGTGATTCCCGCGCCTCACTGCCACCCATTGCTGCTTGCACTAGAACAGTGGTTCTTAACCTGGGGGGCGTCAGCAATTTCCAAGGTAGGCTCAAGCCCTAGGGAAAAATTAAAGTTTCTCTAATTTTATTCGTTATTCTCTTAACAAGAGTGAGGAACTGATATTCAGAAGTTTATGAAAACAAACGTATCGCCTATAACGTTAGCTTCCTATAGTTCCATTATTCTGGTTAGACCTGTTGGGCTTAATATATTTGTAATTATTTTACCTCCCTATCCTCTAAACCTCTCTCTTCTTTTTTCCATTTTCCTTAAATATGGAGGAAATTTTACCATAGATGCAAGGGGTGGTGAGGGCTGACCAACTTTGAGGAAGCGTGGAGCAAAAGGTTAGGAACCACTGCACTAGATTCTTGAGGTCTGTTGCACGTTTCATTGTGATATTTCCAACCGATCTCGCCTCTCCCCTAAGAGACTCTGTCGACAATGTGCCCTTCACAGCGCACTGTAGGCAATATCAAGAGTTCTTTGCATTGCTTTCTCCCTTTGAATTTTCATCTATTCCCTCTGGAATGGAATGGAGTGGAATATCAAATTTAGGCCAAAAGCACTGGGACTTATGAGGTCATTCAGCGCTGAAAAAGAGATTGAGAGTAAAAAGGTTTGAAAGGTGTAACAGGAGGAAAACCTCGCAGTTGCACTATGAAACAATTGTTAGGAGAGAGAGGAAAGTAAGATGGAAGAAAGAATATATGAACGGAGGTACAGTAAAAGAAATGAAAGGGGTTGCTGCTAGGGCCCGAAGGGATGCTGCAAATAACCGAACCTCGTTTAGTTGTTCAACTTCTCTAGCTTTACCTTGCTCACTTTTCTCTTGGATCAGAAAGACCTTTGAAGGCCTCATAATGACTCAGTGGTCTGATTAAGAGCCCATGATTAATACCAAGAGCCTTGGAGACAATAATTTTCTCCATCTCTCGAGGATGCTTAAACTGGCGTCTTCTGGTATCACCTAAGGCCTCAAATAATTGCGTTAGAATAAAATGTTTGCTTCTGGTCAATTAAATATGCAGTGATGGCTTATGCAGTTCAAACTTGAACATTAGAGTGTAAGCGTTGGAGTTCATGCTATTTCAACATTGTCAGCATGATAGTTTGCCAGATGCAACAAATCCTTTTTTCCAGTTTGGTGATTATTACTTGACTCGGGGTCACAATTAAACGACTCGCGTGATAACAGTAATTTATTGATGCAGATTTCATCGAGTGCTCAAGGCTCTTTTTTGGTCGATCAACCTTCTGTTTAAAAAAAGAACGACGCCGAAGCGTAAGTTTCGGCTCAAAGCAGTGGAGGTGGGTCTCGTATTGTTAAGGCACGGTTGGCTGGCGGACCGTGACGTCACGGTCTCCAGGTCTGATTGGCTCGGCAGAACGAGTGACGTCACGGAATCCCGCCTTCGACATGCGGTTCCCCAGCAGCGTAGGAGATGCTCTTGGTCATTCTGTGCTCAATAGCGTATTCGCGTGAACACATTTCTGTGGTTCTTGTTCCCATTGTTGTTGTGGAGTTCAAATCAATCAAAGTGGCGATGCTTGTGGAAGGTGAGAGTTTTCCGTTTGATTGTTGGGGAATATCTAATGTAAGAGGTCAGATTGTCAAGTGTCAGAGATTGGGGATGGTCTTGACGTATTGTGGAATTTCATCCTGAATGAGGTACTGATTAAATACCAGATTTCAGTAGCATGCTTTTTTTTAATTAATACAGACTACTCTTCGCTAAAATATAGTGAATCAGATCAGAAAAGTTACTGATAGTCGTGGGGTAGAGTAGATTCTTTTTTTTTAATCAGAGACCTAAGGTTAAGCAGTACCGAAAAAAGGATGAAATATTCAATTATGCCCAAAGTCAGATACAATTTGAGCCAAATTTAATGGCAAGGACCACGCTGGTACGGCTGCTAAGTAACTAAGTTTAGAATAGCCTAACTGTAAAATTGTGGGTATTGTCTCAACAAGTACATTTGATTTGAGCTGCAAAGAGATGGGAGTCCCTAGGCGTACTTGGAAGAGGACTATGAGAATGGAGGCTGAGATGAGTGGTGATTTGAGAAAGACAAATCACAGGAAAGACATGAATTTTACAGAGGCCCTTGGCGCCACGCGGCGTTGGGGGTGATGATGATGATGATGACATCACTACTGGCTCGTCAACGTATCCTCAAATAAATGAGTTGATCATCAACTCCTTCAGAATCTCTGTGGTGGATTATATCAATAATTTGAACTAATAAAAGTCCACAATTACGTAAATAATACTGCATTGTATGTGAAAGATAAAAATAAAGACTTTCGAACACCGGAAGGGTGTTCCTCCTCAGTGTTTTAAGTAAACACTGGGGAGAGATGCCGTTCAGGTGTTTGGAAGTCCTTGCTTTTATCTTTTACAAATAATACACTTTGTCTATATAGTTGTGGTTTTCTGTTATACATCACTTTAATGGCGACATTGTGAATTTCTTAGCAATGCGAACTAAATCCCTCATGAAATATGTGAGCTCAATATTGTAAAACCAATGAGACTGGATATATATAAAAGCCTTAACTGGTTACATTCACCAATAATCTCGAAATTATAACTCAGGAGACTCCATTCATAAAAATGCTCCACAACTGGTCATTCACTAGAATACTATCAAGGTTACCCATTCACAATGGATTCCCACTATCTCCTCCGTCTGTTCATTCACTTAAATTATTAACAATCCATGTTAAAACGGCGGATATCAATGTGATCAGACATGCGCACAAATATATACCTACGAATATCTTCAGTTGTTTCTCGATGAAAATATTCCATGGAAAATGAACTGTTTATAATTCAGACTGGATTGGTAAAGCATCCATGTATATATATATCTGTCTGTCTGCTGAACTGTCTGTTTATTTGTGCCTTCTGTCTGTACACCAACTGCATCTGTATGTTTGTTATATTGAGCATAAATTTATTATAGTTCTTTGCAGAGAGTAGAAAGGTGGAGAAGTTTGCTCATAAGCTAGCTGGGGTCACAAGAGCAAAAATCAAAGACACCTCAGAGTGGGGGAGCAAAGCCCATGAATATGATAAAGAACAAAGTTGAAACTGTTGGATAACTGTGGGATTTTTAGGGGTCTTGTTCCCAAAACAGAAGGAAGACGAAATACGGTTCAGAGAAGGGGTCTATCATTTCACTCTGGAAATTTTGATTTAAGGCGAATTAGGGGTGTCCTTTGAATAGTTAGACAAATTATGATATGATTCATATATAAAGATACCCCCATCAATAATTGTCCAATCCTCTATTAAATTTACGCTGTATGTTTAATGACATAACTATAAGCTTCCCTTTTTATCTAGCAAAAACTTGGCCGCCATAAGACTGAAACGGATATGCGTTGAAATCTTCAGCGTTCGTGTTTATGTTGAGCAATTTATCTCACAAATGGAAATGACTCCTGTTTCAGTAAAAGGTGGACAGGCTACAGATTGCATAAATAGAATTAAGTATTCCGTACTATTCCTTCGCCGTGGATGCATGCGAGCCGGTTGTTACGTCTCGTTTTGTTAAAATGTAAATAAGCTTCGTACACCTGCCGCTCCTTTTGTCTTTTTCACCTTCATCTAAACTGGTTTTTTCTTCTTATTTTATGACGTCTGTATCTCGTGCGTCTCAAATTTTGTGAAGGGAGAAGAATGTTATTACGAGTCACGCTAGGGAGGTGCCAACAATACCGAGAGAGAGAGAGAGAGAGAGAGAGAGAGAGAGAGAGAGAGAGAGAGAGAGACATACCAGGATTATAGTGTCATTTTTTCTGCTTCTCAGTTCAGTCAAAATATCTCCTCTCTCTCTCTCTCTCTCTCTCTCTCTCTCTCTCTCTCTCTCTCTCAAGGTAATGTATATGTATGGATGCATGCATTCATACAATTGATATTATCTACATTACATACGTGAATTCAACACAGGCGTAGGTGCATGCTGGAAACATCATAAGCTTGTCGCACGCGTTGTATATGATACAGACAAATAATATATATATATATATATATATATATATATATATATATATATATATATATATATATATATATATATATATATATATATATATATATATATATATATCCACACAGGATTATAGGTTCATGTAGTGTGACAACCTGGCATACTAACGTGACAGAGTAATATCACCGTAAACTATGAATTACAGCCAAGGCGATAACAATCAAAACGAAAATGTTGCAATGGCGTGCACTAAGAAAAAAAAAGACGAACGTAGAAGTATACAAAAAAAAAAAAAAGGATAGAGAACATTAAAAAAAAAATATCTTGCGCTGGCGCAGTATAGCAATCAATAAAATAATTATCTACTCTTTTTTTTTTAAATCAAAGAGTTTTGGTGGCGACATTATTCACGGCTAAGTTGTCTTATGTAATCATTTACGCTTGCCATACTTGCCGTGCTGAAACTAAAAGCGAGAAGGAATGAATATTGTGTTTGTGACGTCTTATGCCTTAGAATAGAATACAGAATTTAGGCCAACGGCCAAGCGCTGGGACCTATGAGGTCATTCAGCGTCGAAACAGAAATCGACAGTAAAGGAGGTTTGAAAGGCGTAACAGGAGGAAAACCTGAAAGCAGTTGCACTGTGAATCAATTGTTAGGAGAGGGTTGGAAAGCAAGATCGAAGAAAGATAATATGAACGGACGTACAGTTAAAGGAATGAAAAGGGTTGCAGCTATGGGTTGAAGGGACGCTGCAAGGAACCTTAAGTAATGCCTACAGTGCACCGCATGAGGTGCACTGACGGCACTACCCCGTTGTGGGGGCGTCTTATGTCTTGGCTAGTCTTATTTTTTTTATATTTTCTTTTCCTCATCTGTAAATGTGATTCCTCTACAAAACGGGGAAATATAATCAGTAGAATAATGCCAGTGTAATCATATAGCACTGAGAAATAACACTAAATGCCCAGGACAGCAAAGGGTCAAGATAATCCAACAATAGTATCGACCATTTAAACTTTACAAAAAAAAAAACACACACCCAAATTGGAGAGCAAATATATTTAAGGAATTCACATACACTTTCGGAGCGTCATGCTCTCTCTTCAGTGTGGAGACACTAAAACCCAGCTATAATTCAATATGAGTGAAGTTAACTCACAATGAGCTATAGTTCGGTTTTTGTGTCTCCACACTGAAGAGAGAGTATGATGCTCCGAGGCTGTATGTGGATTCCTTAAATATATTTCTCCTCCATTTTGTGCGTGTATCTGTGTTTCTTTTAATCCAGCAATGGAACTGAAATAAGAATAAGATTCATACCCTGCAGCTAGTTATAGAAACTCAAAGATCAAAAGTGTCAGGTGCAAATGAAGTGCCAATCACACATGTCAGAATTCATCCCGGTGAAGTTGCGTGATGGAGTATGTAGTTATGAAGATATTAAATCCCTCTACCTCATTTCTCAATAGGTGTTGATTGCCATGACATTGTGTTTGCCCTTCAACTGTGTGTAATTGTTGCAAAGCACGCTTCATTTTGAGTATTACACGCACTCGTGCATCCAAACATAATGCAATGCGAATTTGAACCTTGTTACTTGCATTTTTATGACGCAATTGGCAGAAAAGGAATTGCTCAGGCGATGATAATTCTCGTAAAAATCGGTGTCATCAGTCTGGAGGACATAGGAGAAAGAAAGAAACAAGAATCAAGGCCTTCCTCGCAACTGTAAAGAGGAGAAGAACTATGGTAGAGTTTCAAAGACTTTTGTCTTTCAGTCTCCCTGAGGAAGTTTGTGCAACCGGAACTTCAAAACTGCGAGCGAAGATACATGCATTACTACCTTAAAGCAATATATGGAAGGAAGGAATATAGAATTTAGGCCAAAGGCCAAGCGCTGGAACCTATGAAGTTATTCAGTAAGAAGGTCTGAAAGGTGTAACAGGAGGAAAACCTCGCAGTTGCACTATGAAACAATTGTTAGGAGAGGGTGGAAAGTCAGATGGAAGAAAGAGAATATGAACGGAGGCACAGTAAAAGGAATGAAAGAGGCTGCAGCTAGGGGCCGAACAGACGCTGCAAAGAACCTTAAGTAATGCCTACAGTGCACCATGGTAGATGCACTGACGGCACTACCCCCCTACGAGGAACTTTAAAGCAATTCTCCTTTTAATAATTTGCTTACATTTTTATCTATGTATTATTTAATTTGATAATTTATTTTTTTTTTTTTTTGCTAATAACTGATCTCTTCTAACTGTATTTCCCACTACCTTCTGCTGCGTCTTTAAAACGACAACCATATTCTTTGGAAGTTCGAATTTCAACTAAATGGACCCTGTGGGCTTGTTCCCCATGAATGGGGTTCTTCCTCTGAATACTACTACTTACTACTACTACTACTACTACTACTAATAATAATAATAATAATAATCAAGAGAGGGAAGCTGGAGTATTAGTTACCTCATTCAAGGAGGTTATGCACTGATTCGGTTTGTTTGTTTGTTAGTAGGACCGGGCAAAAAGTTACGTGTGGATTTTTACGAAAATATTGCCAAAGGTGGGCCTCAAGACAGGCAACACTTCAATATTTTTTGGGAGGGATAGGAATGTAACGCTCTGGGAAAAGGAATTTTGGGAGATGGGGTGATCAGCTTTTAAAGAGATATTTGTCTCTGATCGTTTTTATTGACACTATATGTCCTTATTTTTTCTTGCTCTGAATTTGCCCATTTCAAGTCAACCTATGAATTATTCAGTTTCTTTTGCCTGACCATTGCAAATAAAGGCTTAGTTTTTTTTTTTTTGGGGAAGCTTTTTTTTTGGGGGGGGTCGCAATGACAAATGGCAACATTTGGGAGTTTTCTTCTTCCATAATGAATTTTCTGATCCTTTAGTTTTAAAACTTCACCTTCTAAATTGTCGATATTATTCAAGGTCAAAATACTAATATATTAAATATAAAGATAGTTTGAACAATCATAGTCTAACTCGATGCTGAGTACCATATTGCTTCAATAATAAAGGATCGGAACTAAATTTATTCACTGAAGGAATAAGAAATCCAGTCTCCCGAAAATTCAAACTCCATGAGCTTCGCTCTTCAGAAGCGCCAGGTCATTAGAAGTGGAAAACAACCAGATTAAAAATCATAGGTTTTGTTCTTCCAACGATACCTCCACAAGAGACATGTCATCACAACTGACAGTGACATGGCGATAGTGATGACAAAGATGACGTGCAGGGGAGGGAGGAAACGAATGGAGGAGTCCCAGAGGTGTAGCCTACCTTATCTGCTAGCGACACCCCTCCCCCCATCCACACACCCCTCCCATTCCCCCCTAGGTGGTGTTGCAACTGTTGCACACTTGTAGCCTCTCATCCATGATCAACAACCTTTCGCAATCATTGTAATAATTCACGAGAGTTTTGCTCTGTGATTACTTCTCATTGTGCATACGTTCGTACTCTCTCTTCTTCTTCTTCTTCTTCTTCTTCTTCTTCTTCTTCTGTGGTAAAGAACCCCAGGTAATCTTCCGCAAAGGAGAGGACACTCGACAAGAAATTTGTCAGAATTCACAGACGAACTTTTTCCCTATTTTTTTTAAGCTCGACAAAATATCCCCTTGCGCAACACCATGACGTTATTTTCTCCATCTGTTCTGAGTCTGTTTCATCTTTTGTGTTTGAAGGGCCAGCATTCCTCCTTTATTATATTGGGTATTATCCTTCTCTTATGCATTCATTTATGCCTTTGGGACAATGTTTTAATTGTTTTTATCTTCCGAGATCTCTAACTTTACGAATATTAATCATCTCCACTCGTACGTTTTCCGGTATGATTTTTTTCCTTGATGGAGAACCTGTTATTTTAGTAATCCTTAACAGAAGTGGCTCTACTTCCCTATAAAAAAAAACTACAATTTTTTTTTATCTATTTCATTTTCTTTTCATGATCGTGTGACACTGGTTTTATTTATGATTTTTTAAATAACTCCAGGCCTCACCAATGGTTTTCAAGCATTCGCTAAAACATTCGTTTTCTCTTATCGACAACAGTTTCCCTGACAGAGTACGCCCGAGGATGATGCTCATGAGTTCACTGACATTCAGTCCACTTCCTAGAAACGATGATAGGACTTATTCGTGAACGTGAACTGATGTGCCGTTGCAAAGGCAGTAATTCTAACGCCCTTCCGACCGGTTTTCAAACGGAGATTCCTTCAAGTGGAATGGAAAGTTTAAACTCACAGAAGATGAAATCATAATATGCATTACACTGTTCTTCAGTTGAATAACACACAGAAAGAAGATGATCACAGTCATGCTCAAGATGGCCCTTTTTCGTAGCAAGCACAGAAAAAGAAAAGAACACTTTCTAGCCATCTGCTTGGAGAAAGCGAAACTACGTCTCAACAAGCGAATGCCGCCTTGCCTGCTTTAGTAAGCAGAAATCTTGATCATCTGTCCCCATGTGCCATTTTCAGAAGGGAAAAGAAGAAAATCTCTGTACAGCTGCAATGTAAGAGAAACTTTGTCTGTGATCACCATTAAATACCACCCTCGGAGTCTCGATGAGTTTGAGAACATCTTTAGCCTCGGGAAGAAATCGGAAAATTGAGCACCACCCAGCGCACGAAACATATACAACTAAGGCTTCACTATTCTTAAGATGATGTACCTTGCGTGAATGTTAAAGGCATACTATTGTCTTTAACACTGTAGAATTTCGACGGACACTTTTCAAGCTAGTTTTTTGCAAGTTTCACTCAGTTTCCACTTTCATGCGGATACTAATATCTATAGTCTTAAGCAATATTCCATGTAGATGTTATCGTTGTTTGTAGTCCATCTTAATGCATTAGTATGGTGATGCTGACGCAAAACATTGAGTGACAACATGCATATATAAATATACTATCCAGATGCATACAGCAGATTCTCTCTCAATAACGTTAGGAGGCCCTGTTCCTCATGCACGCGCACATATCTAATAGGATCTCATGCACACACACATATGTAAGAGGATGACCATGGAAATGAAACAAGAGAGACAGGAGGGTGTTGTAATACAGGTAGCTTTTCTGCTCTTCATCAGACAGAGAAACAAATAAAAACTACCTGTAATGTAACGCTTTTCTGTTTCCTTGTGTTCTATCGCATGAACAGGCTGCGGACTGGCTGTACAAAGGGACGAAGGGGTTAGAAAGAACAAGATTAGTATTGTAGCTTGTAGAATTGGTGGTGGGGGTTGGGGGTAAGGGTTTGCGCTAGGTTAGTTTAGGTTAGGTAACATCAGTACCAGTGCGCACGCGCTCCCGACCTTCTCCTTCCCAGCACACTTCTTTGTGTATAACTGCAAGTATCAATTTACAATCATGTAAAAAAAACATGCCATTGATGTTTCGTGTCACTGTATTTTTTATACGAATATTCTTCTTCACTGCACGCTTCCTGTATAAATGTAGTTATGAACTTATACACGCAAATGCATATCGTAGACGTGCCTCCTTTTAATGCAGGACACTCACAAACCTCCTCCGCCCTCTCTGTAGGACCCGTTGACCCGAACAAGCTCGAAGGAGACGAGTCACAGGAGATCCGAAAGGACTCGGCCAAGGAGAAGTCCGCCAAGGGAAATCGCATGGGAGGAGAGACGTCACCATTCGCCATGGACAACAGGGATCCTAACAACTTGAATCCGCACATCCAGGTAAGGATTACGTTGGGATTTTTGTAGGATTTCCCTCACCCAGTGCTCCAGGTAACCCTGAAGGTGGATTTGATCACGTTAAAAATGAAGTTTTTTCGGTGGTGGATTTGATAAAGTTCAAATGAAGTTTTTTCTTCACTGTTTTGAATGAGAGGTATTGAAAGAAGTCACTGTGGGTAGAATTGATTTAAACTTTTCATGTTTTGAAAATTAAAGAATTTTTGGATTGTCTTCAATGACCGGCGTCCATTTAAATAAATGTGTGTAACTCATTTCAACACTTATAATTACAATGAATTGAATTAAATATAGCTTAAGCACTTTGAAAGTGTCATAACACTATATTATTTTTAATTATTCACTTGGATGAAATTACACTTACTATTCTACTAAAGGAAAAATCTACGCCAAATCAATCCCACTAATAACACGGTTCTTTTTTATATATAACTTGATCGATTATTGTAAAGGTTACCTGAATCCTTAATGAAAATGAAATTGCATTTAATTTATCGCATGCTGAATAATAAAATAGAGAACTTGGGCCAAAGGCCAAGCGCTGGGACCTATGAGGTCATTCAGCGCTGAAAAGGAAATCGACAGTAGAAGGTTTGAAAGGTGTAACAGGAGGAAAACCTCAAAGCAGTTGGACTATGAAACAGTTGTTAGAGAGGGTGGAAAGTGCGATGGAAGAAAGTGAATAGGAACGGAGATACAGTAAAAGAACATACTGTGCAAGAAAAATCATTTGCAACACAACGTCTCAATTGCGTGCATACGGTTGACAACGACTCAAAAAAGTACTTAATACTCACCTAACTCTTTAGGCCTATGTAAGTCTACTCGAAAAACCTAGGTGGGACTCAATTATCAAAGTTAGAAACATAAGGGAACAAGTAAGAAATGAGACGAAGTTTGAGACGAAGTTTCTTCGGCGCAACCGAGTTTTCTCCACAGCTTATAATCAAGGCCACCAACAACAGCTCTATCTTTCGGTGATCTCTGTATAATGCTGTATGAGCCGCGGCCCATGAAACTCTCAGCCGGCCGCGGTGGCCTGTGTTGTTGCGTTGCCAGAAGCACGATCATGGCTAACTTTAACCTTAAATAAAATAAAAACTACTGAGGTTAGAGGGCTGCAATTTGGTATGTTTGATGATTGGAGGGTGGATGATCAACATCACAGTTTGTAGCCCTCTAGCCTCAGCAGTTTTAAAGATATGTGGGCGGACAGAAAAAGTGCAGCCAGAAAAAAAGTGCGGACGGACAGACACAGCCGGCACAACAGTTCCCTTTTCAGAAAACTAAAAATGAAATAGGGATTTTGACTTGTGTAGGTGTCTTGAACCGTTATTACCAAAAAATCAACGAATCAGTAGATAAATAGATAGATAAATAATAAGGTTCAACAGTTCAGTGATACAGTAATTTTGAAAGCCACATCTGCATCCGTCAAAGACACGCCAAGCCTGGCATCGAGGTCTATAAGATCTTTGTCAATTGCTCCGTGCATGAGCGTTCAACCATTCGAACTAGGCAAACGACACCCAAGAGGGATATTTATGGAAAGTCATATATATAACTTAAATAAGTTTCGCTTAACTGGATGACCGTGAGAAAAATAACTTTCCGCTGTCAATGCCGTTTTTCGTTCGTGGCCGGGTGGTAGCTGAACGCACACTCGACCCGCGCAGAGAAAGCCCGGGAATTTCGGGAAACAATCGATGGAGATTTTTTCGGTAATTTCAGGTCTCTCATTCAAAGAACATCGTTCCCATTCACTTTCCACGTTAAAGGGATGGGAAAGTTGATAATAAGAGTGACCATTTAACCATAATGAGTGAGAACGGGTTCAAATAATGAGGGGCGGGACAGGGAATAGGTTTTTGCGTACGATGTCGAAGGGGAACATAACAAAAAGATTCTCGTTTTTTAACTTTCAGTTCGAATTTTTGGGAGAGGAGCAGACTTAGATGTTTTCCTTGTTGCAATGGCAGAACTCAGTTGAACTGAATTGAACTGAATATAGAATTTAGGCCAAAGCCCAACCACTGGGACCTACGAGGTCATTCAGAGCTGAAACGGAAATTGACAGCGAAAGGTTTGAAAGGTGTAACAGGAGGAAAACCTCAAAGCAGTTGCACTGTGAATCAATTGTTAGGAGAGGGTTGGAAAGTAAGAAGGAAGAGAATATGAATGGAGTTACAGCAAAACGAGCGAAAGGGGTTGCAGCTAGGGGCTGTAGGCACGCTGCAAAGAACCTTAAGTAATGCCTACAGTGCACCGCATGAGGTGCACTGACGGCCCTAACAGCCAACGGGGCAGAACTCATCTGAAGAAGAGCCCATTTTGTCTTTTCTTGGAAAGACACAGACATTACAACAGCCTATTAATAGTTATCTTTAAAACAGTGAGAACAAATGACCAAGACTGGTAAAAGAAAGTGTTTTTAATATGAAAACACGAGAAATAAGCATAGTCATCAATAACAATAATTATAACATGAAGAATAATGCCTTATAAAGATTACAAAAACCGAGACCACCGTGCTTCCCAAAGTTCACTGACACGATATTCGAAACTGGGCGATCAGCGTCGAAATGGCCTTAAGGGAGATTCATTTTTGCCATCTAAGCAACGAGAGTTTCTACGTCCTTTTTGTTACGGCAAGGTCTGCTTTGTGCACCAGTTGGCGAAATAATGATTATAAACACCCTGCTACACATTTTTTCCCCTTTTTGTCCAAAATAATTCTGCTCGGTTTTCCATGAAACAAACTTCTGTCCGTTGTAGTACTACGCTTGTATAGGCGCATGGCGCTGTACTGAAAGTTGCTCAGTTTAATAGTCTAATAATTATCTACGTATAAATAGCGCGCAGATACCAAGAACTACTGTATTATTACTGTTGTCAGCAATCACGACTAACTCCTCGTAGTAGTCAGCCAGACTGGTTTGTCATCAACGAGGTGAAAATTATGACGATGAACATTTCTCAGTTTATCGATGAACACAAAAGAAAAATCTCGGTACCGAGTTTTCGCGGGTGAATTAGAGGTTCCGTCGGTATCCCTCGATGTGTATCCTGCCATGTCATTACACACGGACGGATATCTAGAATCGTAAATGCTCTCTCTCTCTCTCTCTCTCTCTCCACTTTTGGACCATAACGAGGTAAGTTGTTATGAATCCGTTGGATTGGTGGAAAAATATTACTGATTATAGAGGAGATTATTACGTGTTATAAGGTTTTTCTCAAAACGTATTGTATCCAGTAAACGGGTGACCCAATCTGTTTTGAGGTTTCTTGAGTGAAAGGGTGGGGTTCCGTAGGGTATGGATATATTATCCTTTATGTATAATAAATAATGTATATAAATATATATGCACATATATATTATATATAATACATATAATATATATATACTATATATATATTATATATACACATAAACATATATAGTATATATAATTATATATATATATATATAATTATATATATATATATATATATATATATATATATATATATATATACACAAATATGAAAATATACACATATATATGTGTATGTATGCATATATAATTGTTTATACATATATGTACATACATTATATATATATGAATATATATATATACTGTATATACACATTATTAATTGGGAATGTAGGTAATACATGGTATGAATGAAAGGTAACCAAGGCCCCTCATGTTAAAGATCTCAGTATGAAAGAGGAAAAAATTAATGACTGACGCGCAGATGGAAAAAATAGCGAAAAGCCGAGTAACAGAGAGAGAGAGAGAGAGAGAGAGAGAGAGAGAGAGAGAGAGAGAGAGAGAGAGAGAGAAAGCGCTTTACAGTTGTTTGATGGAAGACCATCTACGGAAGTAAATATAAGGTAATGATTATCCTTTTTTTTTAGAAGGCACACCCATTTCGGACTTGCCTATACCAGATTATTATTATTATTATTATTATTATTATTATTATTATTATTATTATTATTATTATTATTATTATTATTGAGAGTAAATTCCCACCCAATGGGTTGGCTGAAAATGCAGACAAATCAGCATCACTGTCAAATTCAACTGCTGAATCTAAGAAAAGTTATAAGTACATAAATAAATCCATAGTACCATCGCTGCATCATACACCTCCACGCAAGGTTCATTAGCAGCTCACTGGTACCCTAACACATTCTTTATAATAATAATAATAATAATAATAATAATAATAATAATAATAATAAATTATTATTATTCTATCCTATCCACCTACACCTTGCATTTACTCTCGATCTTTGTGAAGTTAGGGGCCCTGGGACCGTCTCATTCACTCCTCTCTTCATACTGTTTCCCCTTACATAATGTTAAAGTGATCAACTCAAGATATATAGATCTAATGTATCGCCATAATTATCATCTGTAAACTTATCGTAATCTTAGTATGACTTGATTAGTAGCTCATCCTTCGTGTTCCTAAGAAAATGTCACAAAAACTCTTCTTCTGATTCCCAGAGCTCAGATTCTCCTTAGAAGCACAAAAATGAAGAAAGGAAACACTATCACACGTACACACATACACACACATACACACATATACATACACGCAATTGCGATCCCGTACACGCACTTACGCTACTCTACTTCCGGTTCATACTCATTTTTTTGTCCCGAGAAGCCAAAAGAACTCATCCCGAAATTAGCAGGTACCTTTACCCGGCTCAGAACAGTAGCGGAAGTCATTAAGAGAGAGAGAGAGAGAGAGAGAGAGAGAGAGAGAGAGAGAGAGAGAGAGAGACCATGCAATTACAGTCATTACGGTAACCGGTTCTTGCTTTACCGGACTCCTTTATCTGGTGTAATGTAAATTGTAAATTACGAATGAACGGTGCCTGTGAGTACACAGTGATAAACATAAATCTGTTATCTTATTCTGACACCTTGGCTACTTTAAAGATCTTTTCCAAATTACTTCCATTGCTTCTGATTTTTATTTATTATGCCACTGGTACATTAAAATTACACTCATAACATCAGAGAAACACCTGATTAGACAGAAGAGGGAGAATAATTATGGCTGTAATCAGCTTAATCCCTAGTCTGGGTCGTTGTTTTCGAAAGTGCATGAAGAAAAATGAACAAGTGTATTACAGTACAGTAACTGCGCAGCGCGAGGGTTAGTGTACCTTAACTTGGGATTCCACAGAACCACAAGCCATTTGGAAGTCACAGAAACCATGGATTCAAGGAACTGTCATGTAAGCAAGCAGGTATGCCACAACTTGAGGACAGGATAGGAATATGAAATTTAGGCCTAGGGCCGAACGCTGGGACCTATGAGGTCACTCAGCGCTGAAAGGGACATTGACAGTAAGAAGGTCTGAAAGGTGTAACCGGAGGAAAACCTCGCAGTTGCACTATGTAGCAATTGTTAGGAGAAGGTGGAAAGTAAGACTGAAGAAAGAGAATATGAATGGAGATCTAGTAAAAGGAGTGAAAGGAGTTGCAGCCGGAGGCCGAAGGGGCGCTGCAAAAAACGGGGGCCACAACTTGAGATATCCACGTAAAACTAAAATTTTACCTGGAGGCTTACCTGTCATGAAGCCGATAGGCCCAAGGATTTTGTAAACAATAAAACGTCTTTGGGGAGTTCTAGAGCTTCTTCAGGTAGCTGAATAAAACTGATAAAAACTTGACACTCCACTTGACAATATATTCCAGGAACAGGATAATGAACATGAAAATGAGCCGTTTAACCAGATGCACATAAAGCATCAAAACTGGAGATTGAAACAGAGAGGCCATTCTCTTATCTCCAGGACTCAACGGCTGGGAGTGTCAAGGCTATCTTATTCATACGAACCTACAAAGCATGGTAGTCGGAGTATCTTTCCCATTAATCAATTCAATTGTCTCATTCATACCGTACTATCAAGTAGACGAAGGAAATGGAAGGAAATGATTAAAAAATCGTATTGGAATTCCGGTGTGTGCTTCAAAGAGCTTCTGGTAGACCGTCAAGTGTTTAAAGGAAATGCTGTCTAATTATTGGGGAAAAATCTAGATACAGCTGGAAACTGACCGGAACTAAATGTGAAATGTAGGAGGGTGTATCAGAGCACAGTATAGAGAATTTTCAAGCGTGCATTTGTGTCAAACCGCGAATTACTCATTATTATCATCAAACTACATCCTCAAACTCTAGCGGTTCCAGAGAATGAGTTGAAAAGAAAGAAAAAACCCTAAATTATCCGAAGGCGAAAAAGGTAGGTATCTGATGGCTTTCCGCTCGGGTACCGCTCAAAATGAGGCTGTGGAATGTGGTTCCCTCTGTGGGTGTTGCCTCCGAAGGGTGGACAACTTTAGGACCGAACGACCCTCCCATCTCCTAGGCCTCCCACCCCTTCTTCTTATTCCTCATCCTCCTGTCTGTCTTCCACTCTTCCCCCATTCTGTCACTCCTACCTTACTGACCGGCTACTTGACTTATCAGATGACATCCGTATGACCACGGCTAAATTATGAGTTTCTTATTGTGTGTTTGATCAGAGTAATTCTCTCCTTTTCTTATCGCTATCAACAGTCACAGCCAGATAACTTATCTACAACATTAGAAAAATACTTGCTTTTACAAGTTGCCTTTTGTGAGGAGTGGGTTGAAGAATCTTCAGATAATGCTGAATATCAGCAAGACCTGAAAATAATATTATGGGAGCCTTTGGATATGAATGGTCACCTAGGTGGCAGTGTTCTGATCTGATTTTGAAGTGTCTGAAATGGAGAGAGCGGCTCAAATCTAGTCTGGCCACTGTAGGACAAGAGGGATTAAAGAAAGAACAAGCACGTGAAAGTGTTCTAAATCTTATGTCTACAATGCCACTGCTAATCATTTAATGAATGAATGTATGTGTCCCAAGGTTGGAAAACGGAAACAATGGGTCTGCTGGTCCACCGCCATCACCAGTCCTGAGGTTGGTAGGTCAGAAAAGTATGAGTATCAGTAACTAGTTCCTTCCATTCTGGCAGAGAGACTTCGATCAGCACTTGTCCCGTTTACGCAGATGAGCATCATAGTCATACTTAGTCAGAATTCCTGTATATAGATTAGGAACTTGGCAATATGCCTCTTGCGTGACGTTACTGTATCACGTAGCTGGCTGCCTCAGTAGTAACCATCTTGCTTAGCAGCTTTGCTTCTGTAAAAAGTATTGTGAGTATAGTTCTACCATCTGTGCTTATTTTCTCTTTTAGTGAATGCCACAGTCTTCTACATTCCACAGTAGGTAGTAGTAGTAGGTACTCTCAGCATTTAGAAGAACCACCATATATTCCAGCAGAAAGCAATACACTTCTCTAACTAAAGGATAATGATGGCAAGAAGGACTGAGGTAACGCATGAACCAGTCCCAGAGACTAGCCTGTCGCTTTTAGCAAAAGTAATAATCAATTGCTCTACATCATGAGAAGCATGTGAACCACAGTTCCTAAATACTCTACGAATCTCACTGTTTTGGCCCAGTCCTTGAAAACTGCATGAATGTTTGCTATTAGGTGTACAGTGAATAATTTACAAAAAGGGAACAAGGTGCAAACAAAATTGGAAGCCAATTTACAAACTATAGAGGAAGGTGGAAGTTCCTGGAAAAAAAGGGAAATGATAAAATCCCATATCTACATTTGCATGTGAAATCTTAATTTGGCAATTACAGAGAGATGTGTCCTGTCATTATGGACACTGAATGCAATAGTAGGGTATTATTTACTGTAACCAAACTATAAACAGTTTAGAACATGAGACATCTGTATACTATTCCACTCGGCATTCATAAATTTAATGACTGGAATAACAGTGTTGATTAAAACCACATGGAGCTTCCTGCACTAATTTCACGTGGAAACTCTTCAGAAAGAAAATCTAGTTCATCTCCTAACACTTACTGAGTTGATTTCACTTGTAAATATTACTGAAAATTTTACTAGACAAGATTAATGTGGTCATATTATTATGCACAGTAATGTAAACCTGATAGTCATGCAAGTGTAGTTATTTGCCCAGTAATCAATTCTGTCAATATTATCAACAGTAAAGTCTCCACTAGATTTCATTTTTAGCCAAATTTAAGAATTTTTTGTAATTATCATCCACCATCTATTCATGGCAGTTATTGCATCATAGGTAGAAGCAGAAGTAAAAGCAGCAGCAATACCAGCAACTGAAGAAGCAAGAGTAGTTGTGATAGTAAGACCTTTCAGTAATCCAGAAATAAACTGATATGAGAATTGACGCACTAAAGATTGCCTCCTTGTTCCATCACTGTTGCCGATTATCTATAAAAGTCGAACATAATTTAGCTTTAAACAAATGTAAGCTACACAATGAATGTAGAACTCTAGAAAAGCTTCTAAAATTCTTTAAAAATCTGCTTGGTAGTGTAGAGAAATGGTTGTTATCCATTAAAATTTATTTTTTTTATTCAAATTAAAAGTTGATTTGCTTGAACTTAGGTGGTAAATTCTGTAAAAAGGGCTCACTATAGTAGTGTTGGGTCCTGTCCTAAGATAACAGTGGTACTGATATCTTTAGTAGTAGATGTACTAGTAGCAGTAGCAGTAGTAGTAGCAGTAGCTGCTATTTTCACACGCAACTAGATTTTATTGTAATACTTAGCAATACTCATAAATTGCTTGTAGTGTAAGCACAGACATCAGCCAAGTAACGCCATCTTTTTAATAGTTGTAGGTAACATTAGATTTAAAGGAGTAAGTAGTAGACAAGTTATTAAAAGTAGGTTATTAAAAGTATACTTTTTTAATAAAAGGAAGGTCACCAGTACTAGCATTATCTCGAGAGCTTAGAAAACTAAAATCACATGTACCTACAGAATTTAAATAGGCCTATATAAATTCCTTCACAGGGGTTAGTAAAACTTGGGCAGTATGAACTATAAGTATCAGCTGCAATATGTAGACTATATACTGGATCAAATTAATCAGAATTTATGGTTTTGTTGTGAAGAGTTAAGAGATGCGTAAAAGAGAAGTCTTGCAGTGGTAACATGACATTTATAAGAGATTCTGTTTTAAGAGCAAATGAAGTCACATACGAACCAGTATCACACTTGATAGAATTAGTGATAGTAAGAGCAGCTGTAGTAGTAGTAGTCGTATTAGTAGTGGCATTATTATTAACATTATATAAGTAGTGGTCGCAGAAGTAACATATTTATTCGTAAATACATAAACCTTGGTGACATTTGTAATATGAAACGTACAAGCAGCGGTTGGAATGCAGTCTCTGCAATAACGATATAGTAATAGTAATAGTAATAACTTTGATAGTAACAGCTATAGTAGAAGTAGCAGTAGTAATAGTAGTAAAATCAGCAGCATAGCCAGGTGAAAGTGAAACATCAGCAATAATTTCGAGGTTACAGAGGACAGCAACAACTTCATCTATGGCTCTTCATAAATATTACAACTGGTGGGAAACACATTAAAAAAGTCTATGTCCTCTTGGCTCACTAGCAATGGCAGCAGCCACTCTGTTAATAACGTCCACTCAGCTATAACGGCAGGTAACGTTTCTGGCCACTAAGGACATTGGTAATATCAGTGATCTCTTAGTTACTCTGATAATGCTGGTGCCTGACTACACTGCAGATAGTCGATAACCACGTGGCCATACACGTTACATCAATGTCCATTTGGCCTGATAATGTCTGTGTTCGCTTAAAGGTATTGGAGCCACTGGTACCGATTTGGATAAATTGATTAAATAGTTTCACCTTGACTCATAAATAATTCATGTCCATTTGGGTACGTTGGCAATGTTAATGCCAACTAGGTTGTAAAGATATGTCAAGTGCCACTTGACTGACCTGATAACGCAGGACTCCATTTCCTCGCACTGAAAATCTGTGCTTAACTGACCGCAACATTTTTGTGAACGGTGAGAGGGTTTCAGATAGTTCGGAAAATAATGATCATTGTGTACTGCCACCCAATATCTTCTTACTACACCTTCAAGTTGACTTGAAGTGGAAATGAAGTACTGTAGGCGTGCATCACTCGCAACAGAATGGACTTGATTCTTGTAAGTTCCACTCAATTAAAAGTCCTGTATTTCATCTGGTTTGTAAAGATACATTGTTCATCTATTAAAGAATTAAATACTTCGGTTGTGAACGCCCAGTTGAGTCAGCATAGCATTTAAGCGGGACTGCATGATTTATTAGCCGTTCTTCTGAAAACAGAACTGAATAACTGAAGCAATCAGAATGAATTTACACAAGACTTCATGAAGTTTTCAACAACAGATTCATTAAGCGTTGTTAGAAAACAGAACTCACAATTGAAGACTTTTGAAAGTATTCAAACCAGATTTCATGAAGTTTTCAACAACAGAATTATTGGATGCTTTATTGAAAAATAGAACTAAAAAATTAGAACATTTTATGCGTGGGAAAACAGGCTGGAATTGGAATACAGAATTTAGGCTAAATGCCAAGCGTTGGGACTTATGAGGTCATTCAGCGCTGAAAGGAAAACTGGTAGTAAGAAGGTTTGAAAGGTGTAACAGGAGGAAAACCTCGCAGTTGCACTATGAAACAACTGTTAGACGAGAGCGAAAACTAAGATAGAAGAAAGAACATGAATGGAGGCACAGTAAAATGAATGAATGGGGTTGCAGCTAGAGGCCGAAGGGACGCTGCAAAGAACCTTGAGATAATGCCTACAGTGCACCGTGTGAGGTGCACTGACGGCTCTACCCCCCTATGGGGCCTAGGATGCTAAGAATAAGAAGATAGTGAGAGTGATTGGGCTCTTTATCCGAAGCGGGTTGGATGTATTATTAACACCACCAGTATTATAGTAGTAGAAGACTAAAGTGTTGTAATTGCACGTACCAGTTGTAATTGAACAAACAAAGAAGAGTTATGGAGCGAAGCGTCTGAAATCGACAACAGAGAGCAAGAAGAAGAAATGAAATGAAGTGATCTATTAAGCAAACATCCAGAAGAGGGAATAAATTAAGAAGTCTTGATACAGACGAAAACACCGAGAAAATAAATCCATGAAGTTCTTCCACGACTGCGGCAGGATCTTCAATGACAGGATGCAAGATATTTCACACGCCCAGTTGCCAAATTCCTATTGTACGAGTTACGGACGACGCGTAATCACAAAAGGAGATGAAAAGAACCGACGGATAACCCCGGATAAAAAAGTATGTCAAGGAGAGGAGGAGGAGGAAGTGGTGGGATCTGGAAGAGCGCTGAGATAAGAAGCAGAGCGAAGGGCACCTTGATTACAGACCAAGCCGAAACAGAAGCTAGAAGAACTAGCAAAAAATGCGCCGAAGTTTTTTCGGCGCAGTCGAGTTTTCTGTACATCCAATAATCAAGGCCACCGGAAATAGATCTGTCTTTAGGTGGTCTAGGTATACCCAAACATTCCGCATCACTTATATTTTGCTTTTTTTTTGCTTTCCTCTAGGAAAAAGTTAAGTATGCCTTAGTTTAACCAGACCACTGAGCTGATTAATAGCTCTAGGCTGGCCCGTTGAAGGATTAGACTTATTTTACATGTCTAAGAACCAATTAGTTACTTAGCAACGGGACCTCACAGCTTATTGTGAATCGAACACATTATAGGAGAATGAATTTCATCACCAGAAATAAATTTCTCTAATTCTTCATTACCCGGCCGACTTTCCTCTAGGAAATAGCAGAGACAATAAGCAAAGCAATCGAAATAATCTGGATCCAAAATTAATCAACAGTTCTCTGGGACATACTGAATCTACAAAAAAAAAAAAAAGTAAAAAATGCGCCGAAGTTTCTTCGGCGCAATCGAGTTTTCTGTACAGCCGATAATGCTGTATGAAACTCTTAGCCACGGCCCATGAAACTCTCAGCGGCGGCCCACGAAACTTTCAGCCACGGCCCATAGGTAGCCCGTGTTGTTGGCACCTATAGCGGTGCCAGACGCACGATCGACTAACTTTAGCTTTAAATAAAATAAAAACTACTGGAGATAGAGGGCTGCAATTTGGTATGTTTGATGATGGAGGGTGGATGATCAACATACCAATTTGCAGCCCTCTGGCTTCGGTAGTTTTTAAGATCTGAGGGCGGGCAGAAAAAGTGCGGACGGACGGACAAATAGCCATCTCAATAGTTTTCTTTTACAGAAAACTAAAAATCTTTAAAATTTGTTAAAATTAGTTAATAGTGGTTTAAATCTGACTCTGACAGCAGACATTTCGATCAAATTAGCCCCTCCTTGCGGGAAGGCAACAATAATGATGTTAGTAGTGAAAATATAAAGAAAATATAAACAATATTTATAACAACTCAACCACTAAGCGTAAATCTATCAGTCTATCCACCTATACATTTATCACTGTATTTACGTATGCATTTATTGTTATTACAACAGTAACCTCTTGATTTCTAGATTTCGTGCATTCATGGATGCTCTAACCTCTGAAAGCCTTGAATCTGAACTGGAAATAAACGTAAAAGCTTCCGTGATATGATACGAAATTTTTAACTTATTGGGGAGGGGGGTAACATACACCATCGTATCCAAAAATGGGGGACTAAAGTCGAGATGTATATGAGGTCATTATGGCTATTGGAAAAACATTAAACGGAACGACAGATTTTATATTATATATATACATATATATATATATATATATATATATATATATATATATATATATATATATATATATATATATATATATACTGTATATATGGATGAATTTCATCATATCACCGTGATTCATATACAGGCATTAAACTTAAACGTCCTTTAATATCCAATTGGATATTAAAGGACGTTTGTAGCTTAATGCTTGTATATGAATCACGGTAATGTGATAAAATGGCTGCGTGCGACAAACGCACTACATGGTTAGCATGGGAGAGGTGGGATGATACCGATTCTAATTACAAATACCTGAGTTCGACGGGGATTTGTATGTACGAGTCGGTATCAACTTATACCTCACTTGTTGGCTGTGTGGTTATAATGTGCGTCACTGTAGTCCTGAGTTCTTGTCTTCCATGGTTCGAGCCCACGATACGACGAACTTGTTATCAACTAAAAAATTCCCCTTTGGGAAACATATATGAAAATATATTATTTCCAAGGTAGAGCGAATTGGATAATAAAGGACGTTTGTAGCTTAATGCTTATATATATATACATATATATATATATATTTATAGAGCCTCGATGGCCAAGTTGGTTAAGGCAGCAGCCCTCGACTTCTTAGGAGGTCTGTGGCGCGGGTTCAACCAAGAGCCTACCGGTCAGAGAGGTGACACTTTGCTATCCGCGTAGACACCCTGGGATTATGTATGTAATCAACGGATAGGTTTGCTTAAAAGCAAATGGGTGTTGTGACTATTACACACAAACAAAGCCACTCCAACATCTTCTAAAACATAACAGACACCTCACACATTTCGACTGTCGACTCACTGCAACAACTCCTCGCCGCTGGGAGAAAGAGCTGGTGAACTGGTACAATACATGTACACAATAACGGGTCTAAGCGATGTCAGGCAGGGCAGCCGATCGGGACTACAAAGTTTTTACCCCAAAAAGCCAAATCAAAGTCCTTCAAAAGAAGGCATCACGGGAGACCTCATATATGTAAAGAAGAAGATACAGTATATATATCAGATATTTATATTTATATATATATATATATATATATATATATATATATATATATATATATATATATATATATATATATAATATATATATATATATATATATATATATATATATATATATATATATATATATATATATATATTTGGATTTATATAGATATATATATGTTATATAAAATATATATTATATATATACATATATAAAAAATGTAGAGTATAAGTATCTATCAACTAAAACATAATCAACGATGCATTGATTATACAGAAAGGGGTTGAAGGCTACTCAAAAAAAAAAATTTACCAATTTTGTTTAATTACAGTATATACCTATCAATGGAGATTAATTAGTGAATCGAAATACGAATTACTAGTGATGTGACAGATTTGGGTCAATATTGGTCTCCTTATTTCTTTGTACGTTTATTGACGAAACAGGTGGAAGTTCATAATGAATAGGTATATACCTAGTACATCATTACATAAGCAAAACCATTGTAAGAAGCTGGCCTCAACATTTCAAGTTTAGGGGATTATGATACAAATAGGTTTTTCAGTTACACTGTAGTAAGTTTGAGATTCCTTAACCTTGGTTTGAACTGCCATTACTTTACACAGAGGTTCTTATAATTGAGAGTCAGTTTTTACCAGCACCAATATGCAGTAAATGGGCCTCGCTGTCGAACTCCTCAGTTCCAGAGGTCCTTTATTCTTCACACCGTTGACTGTGGAACAGTCTCCCTGAGCATTTGGTGCAATTGAAACTTTGAAAGTTGCTGAAGATGCACGCACATTACCCCTAATACAATTCTTCTTGTATTTTAATAATTTACTGACATTTTTACTTATTTATTTATTTGTTAATTGGTCTGTTTTTCGAATAACTGATCTCTTATTTCTGTATTTCCCATTATCATCTGTTACTTCTTTCGAATGAACGCCATATTCTTTGGAAGCTTGAATTTCCAGTCAATGGCCCCTGTTGTGGGCTTGTTCCATATGAAAAGGGTCTATTCTTCTGAATAATAATAATAATAATAATAATAATAATAATAATAATAATAATAATAATAATAATTAATTATTATTATTATTATTATTATTATTATTATTTTTTTAATAATAATAATAATAATTATTATTAGTTATTATTATTGTTATTATTATTAATATTTTTAATAATAATAATAATAATAATAATAATTACCATTTTATCCAATTTTTTAAAAAGCACGTGGATGAAAGACGCGAGAGTATTTACAAAGCAAGAATGAACGAGCGGATGTTTCATGAATGAAATTTGACTGAGATGGCTCTATTCCATTTTAGCCGAATTATATACTTTGAGCCTCCATGACCACGACACTGTCGACGTCAGGTTGCACGTTGTCAGTTCATCAGTTAACTGTTACCAGTCTACTGGACCTCCAAGATGAGGGAAAAGTCTGCCTTGCCTCTCCCTTGGGGAGGAATTGGATGGAGAATGTGGACGTCAGCGGAGAAATCTCAACAATGGAATGGAATATAAAATTTTGGCAAAAGGCCAAGCGCTGGGACCTATGAGGTCATTTAGCGCTGGAACGGAAACCAACAGCAAAAAGGTTTGAAAGGTGTTACAGGAGGAAAACCTCGCAGTTGCACTGAAACAATTGTCAGGAGAGGGTGGAAAGTACGATGGAAGAGAGAGGATATGAACAAAGGTATAGTAAAAGGAATGACAAAGGGTTGCAGCTAGGGGCCAAAGGGACGTCGCAAAGGAACTTAGGTAATGCCTACAGTGCACCGCATGAGGTGCACTGACGGCACTAACCTCCTTCGGAGAATCTCAACGGTGGCTTTGTTACCAAGAACACGAGATGAAAACCGCTCAAAAACAACAACATAACCCAGGCGCTTACTGATATGGTACCGTTTTAGACCCATACACATGAAAATAAATAATGCGTGTTACTTCCCAGACTTCACTGCCTAACTTATCTGGTGGCCAAGGTGGCGGACAGGGTAACATTTAACAAAATACTCTGCCCTGAGATTTCCCACTCAGTTCTCTGGCCTTATGGCAAAGGCACCGATAAGGAATATCCTCCAATGGAAGAAAAGGCTATGCGAGGGTGTTCCTGTCACTGGGATCAGCAAATAATTTCGGAGCAGTTCTATACATCAGATGACGTGCGCTTTGGACATTCACAAAAATGGATTTTTTCTTATATTACTAAAATCACCCCTTTCTGCTCCACAAAAGGGAACTCTTGCACCAGAGATGATATAACAATATGCCCTTATTTTGGGAGCTTTGCATGCTAACACGTATACGGCTACAGGAATAGAAAAAAAAACTTTTTGTAGGAATTCCAACCCTCCAACCATGTCTAATACTTAAATGACATATCCAAGCTATGGCTTGGTAAAAGAATAAATTGTGCGTCTGCGCTACGTAAAACAATTAAAATTTCACAACGGTTTTTGTTTGCGTTCTGACTTTCCGCGGGCGCGCCCTTTCACTTCCTGCGATCGACATACCATTCTTCCACTCTTCTCATTTTTGTTATGATTCTCTCCCTCTCCCTTTCTCTCTCTCTCTCTCTCTCTCTCTCTGTCTGTATGCGTGTGTGTGTGTGTGTTTAAAAACAATGGCTGGAACTCCACCCTTCATAATTACGCCTCTGAGATGATACTGATGATCACTCAACCTGTTCAACTACGCCCTGTTATACTTCAGACATTTTTCACATTTCAGTAAATGTAGGACGAGAGGTATATTTTTCATTTCCTTTTTTTTTCACGATAATTACGTGTCTTCCGTCCACAGAGACACAGCATTTTACTGAAACTTTCTTTTCATGCCCATGTCTTTCCTGTGTGCAAAGACATGCAGTACACAAACAAACAGACAAAAACATGCGAATTAATTTTGAACCCGTCAGTTTCACATGAAAAATTTTTTTTAATGAATAAGTTGTTTTAATCACAAATGAAATCCGGTTATTTATCAGAAGTCGCCTAATTTACGTTATCACCTTCGTGTCCAAATAATATAAGCTATGTAGTTATAGGTTTGTGCGTGTTTGTGTGTGTGTTTATTGTCCTTATTGAGAGACGAACAGAAAAAAATTTCCCACGACCAAAATGTACCGTAAAGAGCAGTGGTACCCTTAAATTTACTTAAAGACTCCCCTTTCTCCTTCACAAAACACCATGACAGTGAATGAAGAGGGAAGCTAAGGTTATTGCTATCATTACCGTTTGCGTGAAAAACGGATATCTTAGGAATAAATGAAATTGGAAAATGCAGAGATCACTTCCAATTTCATTTGTTCCAAAGAGAGAGAGAGAGAGAGAGAGAGAGAGAGAGAGAGAGAGAGAGAGAGAGAGAGAGAGAGAGAATGTCCTAAATAGCTATACGTAAAGGGAGGGGTTGCAATGGTGACAAAACATGACCTTAAAGGCTAAGAGATCATTCTAGGAGACAGACTGACAGACAGACAGAGAGGAGAGGCAGCGTTGTTTCGGCTTGTTATGAGGGGTACTGGTAATTTAACTGATACGAAACTATAATGAAAATACTGATGAAATAATGCTGCTTTTGTGCCATGGCATGAAATTAAGATCGTCCCAATATGAGTTCGCCACTCGAGAAACATGCTATGTGTCCTTTTTTAAAAATTGAGTAAATCGCGACTGAAAATAAGATATTTTCACGTCGTTATAATACTATAATTTGAGAACATGATATTACATCTTTTCAAAAAATAAGAACTAAATTTCTATACACATTATGCCTATGTAATAATATTTAAAACAGTTTATTAGATTATGAAATATTTATAGAAAAATGTGCGGTTTTTTTTTCCAATTCCCCTATTTTTGCACCGAAATGTGTCTGATCATGTTTTATAGTTTAAAATCCTGCAAGATACTGTTTATGTGTGTGTGTTTTTTTTTAACAATGTTGTATGGTAGTAATGGAAAAAGTTCGCTCCGACCCCAAATTTGTAAATAATTTTTCGTCTTTTGCAAAAATTTCCAAAGAAACATTGTCACAGTTAACATACAGCAATAAACATGTCACAGAGTATGTAAATAATAATCATAACAAACCTGTGCATATTTATTAATGATGAAGGTAATGATGACTAATAAAAAATCCCAAAAGCTAATAGCACAAAGTTAATAAACGCAATAAACATGGAAACTGGTAATAATATTCCCCAAAAAATATGAATAATATATAATAATCAAGATGGTGGTAATTAACGATTAAAAATAATCACTAATTAATTAAAAGGCATGAAAAAATGGATGACAAAAATAAGTTTTACTCACCACGCAAAAAAAAAAAAAAATTGGATGACATAGTTTTACTTACCAAAATAAGAGTTTGATTCTTGATTATCATTTTCGTCGAGTAGTCAGAAGTATTAATCCATAGACAAGCACGGGTCTTCATCAAAGAGTGTTGTAATATCTAAACTTCACCATGGTGACAGCGAGAATGACAGCAGACTAGCTGACGTCCATTCAATCGCGGTATTTTTTGTACAGTGCCCTGATGCTGACATGAAACTCTAAATACCGCCGGTTCAAGGTGTGCCTTTGGGTGTAGTGATTGGAACAAACTGGCATAAGTCGTTTGTGTTCTGGGACGCCTAACACAGCCCCTGTTACTTTCCTGGTGCTTGGGTTCATGCCCCACAGGTCGTTTATTCTTGTTCCTCCTTCAGACAACTTTTCCATAGCAACTAGGGTCCTCACAGCTTTCATTACTTCAATGGAGATGAAAGCTGCCTTTGCAGATTGTTGTTTCTTTACCCCTGAAGGTAATAGAGTAGCCCAATGACCGCTTCTTGCTTTCCTCGGCCTCAGGTCATTTCTTCTTGATGAGTTCCCAACGAATGTTTATCTACAGTTATGTTGTCTGCATGCTGTGGTCTCCCGTTGACCAGTTTGTCTTGAGGATGATCACATGAATCACCTCATCCCCCAATTCGACAAAAAAAATCGTTCTTGCACTTGCAAGGTAAATAGCCTTCTTGGTGAAAGTTTTCTTGGTACCAGCCTCCTTAAGAAAGCTTTGGTAGGTTAGACCAAAGTTTTTTTTCTCCTTTTAGCAGCATTAACAAACTTTGTTTCTGGTCTATTAACCATTTTTCTTCCTTTTCACGCTGTACTGGGTGTTCAACCTCACCAGCTGACGTTCCCAGAGGTTAGGAGCTAGCCTACTCCTGGCGGTGGCACAAGCTTCGAAAACTAGTGCTAGTGGCACAAGAGGATGGATCATCGCATCCTATATCACTATCACTGTTACAGGGATGCACCCAGTCATCATCTGGGGTTTCACTGTCACTAGGCTATAATCGTATTAACTATATCTTCTGTCTTTTCACACTAGGCTAACCTTTCAGCAATCTTGTGACCTTTTCCCTTCTTCCACCTAATATCACTGCTCTCCTCTTTACCCTTCACCTGTTATGTCACTGCCTTGCTCAATAACATCACTATCACCAGGTCCTGTTACCGGAGAAGGTCCATAATTATCATTATCACCACCACCTGAACATCATCCAAATTAGCTCTACCTTTAGCCTACCACTCCTAGAAGCCACCGACACACGAGAAATTTTACTTCTTTTTTTCACACCAGGCTATCCTGGGACGATCTGATCCATATCGCACACTTCCATGGGATCTACGTTATATAAATTCAATATAGCGGTAACACTACCGCTCAGTGATTAATAACACTGCCGTTAATAACGATAAGGTCGCACATTTAGGGGAAACTTAACATGGATTAGCTTCCAAGCGACAATAACAAAAGCGCTGATTGGCCGGCCTGCCGCTTGGCTCGTAACTTCTTTTCCCGAGTAAGGATAATCCTTACAACGGCCCTCCGTAGACTGGCTAGTCCATTCCTTTGTGTATAACGTTACTCTCAGTGACAGAAATTCACAAATTCCCTATAATGCCTCTGCTGAAACACGATGAGCAGTCGCTAGCAGGAGAAAAACACTTCCATTGAAAGCCTTATTCTTTATTCTACATTGCTCTCGAATGCCGAAGAAAAGGTTTCTTGTTCTAACCTGAATTTGGAGTGATGAAATCATATATTAGGAATGTAAAGGTTCAGTGGAAATCGGAGACTAATAATTGAAACAGAAATCAGCTCTTGCAACTAGCTTCAGAGGCATATGTTTCACACTCATCGGGCAACTGAAAACGAATATTCATATTACACTTGAAAATATTTACTTTGATTGATATAAAAAAGATCCAAAATGCATGTAGACATGAAATAAATTAAAACGAAAATGAAAAATAAAACTGTGAAAAATCAAAAGAGAAAAGCTAGTGAAATATAAAAAAATCTAAAAACCCGGAACTCGACAGAGCTTTCACTATTACAAAGGAAGGGTGTATAGAGACCCCATTTCGATACATCTGCAGGTAAGGGCTGAAAAGGAGACCACATTTATAGACGGTTATGTTCCTCATTTTGTTGAAAATCCAATATATATATATATATATATTATATATATATATATATATATATATATATATATATATATATTATTATATATATATGTGTATATATAATTTATATATATAGATATAGATATATATAATGTATTATATGTATATATAATATGCATTTATGGATGAATATATATATATATATATATATATATATATATATATATATATATATACAGAAGCTGTGTTTTATTTATGTATATACTATAATTACATATATGTGTGTACACTGTATAAAAATGCTTGCTTCCTTTTAATTAGACGCTTGTAAAGCATTGTCCAGGATGAATACAGTATCCTTCCTCTCTTACCACCTGTGTGCTTTCAGATCCTGTGGGATGACATCATAGGAGAGGCGGAGGGACTCGCACACCGGACAAATGCTGGAATTGCTCTATATCCTGTTACGATGGGACGCGCCGCTGCTGTTACGTATTCTTGGTTATTCTGTGCGCGCCTCTCATCGCCTTCTGCAACGGGTGCCAGTTCGCCTGCCTTGCATTCAACGTAAGTTTGACTGTTGACTATACAGCTTCCCATATATATATATATATATATATATATATATATATATATATATATATATATATATATATATATATATTTATTTATATCGATTGACTAATCATTAATTTATTTTTTCTTTTTTAATAAGTGAGATATCTTTTTTTCTGTATTTCCCTTTAACCTCCTCTTACTTCTTCCTAATGAACACCTTAATATTCTTTGGAAGCTTGAGTTTCAAGTCAGTGGCATTGTGGGCTTGTTCCATCTGAATAGGGTTCATTTTCTGAATAGTATATATATATATATAGATATATGTGTATAAATTTCTGATTCACATCAGGATCGAACCAAGATCTTTCATTTGAAAGACCTGGGTTCGATTCTGATGTGAGTCAGAAATTTATTTCTGTTCCACAGCTAATTGTGTTATATTTCTATATGTATGTGTGTATGTATATGCATATATATATATATATATATATATATATATATATATATATATATATATATATATATATACAGTATATATATATATATATATATATATATATATATATATATATGTATATATATATATATATATATATATATATATATCACCATTCATATTTCTTCCAGTGAAAGGGGTGGCTCCAAAAGGTGAAACCTTTCTGGTTTCGGGCAAACATTGTCAGGACGTGGTTGGCTGTCCTGTTCATTGCCTCACAGATATGCAAGGTTCTTACGCCGATGTCGTTTGACCTTTCTTGGTAGTCACTCATCCAAGAGCAACCAGACCCAAAATCTTTTAACTTTCCTGACCAGACGACCAACAGTATAGCAACTGTGTTACTCATACCTGTATTTTCACACACGCCTGCATATTTTCATTTGTCTATGTCGCTTGGTCGTCTGATCAGCAAAATTCAGGGACGGTCGAACTTGTGAGTAATTAGATTAGCGACCACCAGGAAACGCCCCTCGAACAACTGAGTGGTAGGGCGTGAGGTTAGCAGCCGCCCTCCGACAATATCTCCTGAAAACCTGTTGATGCATTGACACTTACATGCCCATTGATCACGTCAATAATAAACGTTAGCATAGAAATGTTGCAAGTTGATGAGATCAATGGCTAAGTGAGTGACAAGAGCAGTTAAGAGGCTAAAACCTCCACCAAGGGTTGGCAATCAAAACCTTCCCCTAAAACGTCCATTATTCAGGCCCAGAATTCTCCCAAAATCTAATCACTATCACTTGTTGCCAGCCACAAGATCCATATTTGGTCCAATTTCCATAAAAATCAAAACAACTTTTTGAGAAAGGAAAGTGATAGGACTGTGTCTATTTTTTGCCAGCCACGAGGTCCATCTTTGGTCAAATTTCCATAAAAATCTAGACTTGACGTAAACAGAAAGTAAATAGGGTTATGTATTCCTTCGCAGCATGTATGGTGCGTCGGACCTTGCCTGAGAATGTGGAAGATCAACATGGCCACTCTGAAGAAGTTCTGGGAAGCCTGGCTCTACGCCGTCTGCCTGCCGATGTTCGAGACTTGTGGCATGTGTTGTGCGAAGGCCAGCGTCAAGTACCAGAAGCTCCCGGACGCGATGACGGCGGAGACCTCTTCGGATTACTTCAACGTCTGAGGGCCGGGATGGGGACGGGATAGGCGACTGGAGGACGGAACAGCAAAATGAACAGAGCTAACTGAACACCACTTGGGAATCAAGTTAGAGATTTTGGGGTATTGCAGAGACTTGCGAATTCATAACATTTCGTTCGTTAGGCAAAATGGTTTGTTGCCAACGACAGCTTTCATGGACGTAGGGAAATTAGATCTAAGATCGGAATGGACTACGAAATTTTAGATTTCACGGTCTACAAAACGAAATTGGGGTTAGTTAAGTCTCTGTAATTTGAATTGCTAATGGTCTGACTCAAGTATGACTTTACAATGAATAACGTAAAAAGAAATCTGAGAATCCTTATAAAAGTTCTCACTGACTCTACCAGGTTTTTGAACATTAACACAAAATTAGAATACCACCGAAATCTCTCTTCTCTAGAATGATTTCTAAGAAAAACTTACAAAACGATTTTTTTTTTAACTCTAATAGGGTCCGATTATTTAACTGTTTTGAGGGAGTTATGCTTGCAAACTTAGTTGTAAAATTTATGATTAAAAGAAACATAAGATTTCCTCCTTCCTTCTGTCATTTTAAATTGGGAATGTAACCTGTGTAATGCAGCTAACCAAAGATTTGATTACTTTTAAAGTGAGTAGGCCTAGATGTATGTCGATGAACGCATTTCATTGAAAAAGACACCTCCTCCTTCTCGAGACCCTTCCAGGTATGAAACGAATTCACTTGATGCAAAATCAATGTTTATTTCAGTGAGAGTCGTCTGCAAGTGTCGAAACTGTTAACTAAGTGCCTGACCTGCACATGCGCACACGAGAAACTCACTTACGCACATTCAGAGTGGTCGCTGGGTGATGAACCAATTAGGCAGACGTTTGTGGGTAAAATTTCTAAAAAATTCCTGTCAGTTGATATTCCCTTGAGCCAATATTAACCATAGTTATCTTCCCCGTTGTATGAATAAAAGCGAATGATGCAGTCGCTCGCCGCTAACAGCTTGTCTGCTGCGATTGCCTATTCCTGACATCAGGAGTTAATTCGTCAGAGAAATGCGTCACGTTATACTTTGATATAGTTATTTTCATTGTAAGCTTATAAAAAAAAGAATACTTTATTTTCCACACGGTCAGTCATTATCTATGCATGTATACCCTTATGCAAGTACACAATTATTCAATCATACATACACACCTATAGATATATTTTTATATGTTATTCTGCATATATATATATATATATATATATATATATATATATATATATATATATATATATATGTAAACGTATCCTCACCCACCAGTGCTCTGCACTCTTCAGTTTGTTTCCATTTTTTCTACTTTTAAAACTTCAGAACTACATAAAATGCAGACTTTATATAGTATAGAATGCTATCACAACGAGTGTGATGAAACATTATGTACAAAGTGGCCTTTAGTATAGGCAAAGAAGTGTGGTATAGAATTATATAATCATTAAAATATTTAGATATTAAGTCAGACCACTGCTGCCATCTTTAAAGCTACGTGACGTCACAGGAGGAGTTTTGCGTAGTCAGCAAAATCCTTCTCACAGAGCTGGAATTTTTTGTTTCGGAACTTAGCGTTAGATCTCCTGTCATTTAAAACAGTATGCTCCTAGTAAATTATTTTGCTTTCACAGTATTTTCTTACTTTCAACCTGAACTAATTTGCCCCCTTTGCTTTCTCCAGTATTCATATGTTGTTAAATTACCAAAAAGTTCTCGAGAGAATGATGATAATAAACTATTCTCGAAGGGATTAGGGCAATAAGGCTTTTAAATAAAAATCACAATAATTTAAGAACATCGAAAGGAATTCAATAACAATCATAAAACTTGTGAAGGATAAATGTTAGAGTTGTAAAGCAGTATATTCTGTTCTGCCTAAGGTTCACACGATGGCTTAGATGTCATATGTTATATTGAGGTCTTGGCAGCTATGACGGGTTGAGCCTCATCACCAACACCCTAACTCCCTCCAGTGACGTCACGGCGTGAGAGGGTAGGTAGCTGTATCGCCGCCAGCAGTGGGCCTCGCCTTGTGAAGAGACATGGAATGTAGTATATTTCGATTTCCTAGTTTTAGTCTGTGGTGTTGTCGAAGTGTGGCATCATGATTACCGTGAGCGTTTGAATAATGTATATGATCCTGCACCATTTTCATTGAGGTACCGATTGGCTTGAAAGACAAAAAGAAGTAGTTTTATTCCCGACATGAAATTAAACTGATCTGTCACTCTTGTCAGTGAAATGTCGTAGCTTAGTTTTTTGGTGGGATTGTCATGCTAAATATAGATATATACTTACACTTTATATATATGCATACATATTCATATACATATGCAGTGCTTCGCCATTTTTGCAAGTATATTCACCAGCATGGTTAATGAAATGTATAATTTAGGTTAAAGGCCTAGCGCTAGGGCCTATGAGGTCACTTAGCGCTGCAAGGGAAACTGAGAGTAAAAAGGTTTTAATTAAGGAGGAAACCTCGCAGTTGCAATATGAGAAAGAGAATATGAATGAAGATACGTTAAAAGCAATGAAAGCGGTTGCAATTATGGGCCGAAGGGAAGCTGCATAGAACCTTAAGTAATGCCTACAGTGCACTACGTACGTTACAGTGACGAGCAGTCGGACACTACTCTCCTGCGGGGTTCATGGCCATGGAAGTATATGAATTCATACATATGCATATATATATCTATTCACTGTGATAATGTAACCTTTTAGTCAATCATAGCTATCATGACACACGTGTAAGTTTTTAGCGGCGCTGAGATGACATTCGGAAATATAGAACAAGAAAATGCTTGGGCCTATTCTGGAAAACCCTAAGGTAATGATTACTTCTTGTGCCTTGCGTTCCGAAGCTTGTAGATCCTGCCAGGCGAAGACAGAAATCAGATTGTTAGTCTAAAGAATAGATTCGTTTTTTCACGTGTTTCTTTTTGTACACACATTTTGAGAATAAAGGATTCTACTTGTAAAAGAAGCTTTTTAATCTCCTCAGCAGTCCTCAGAGTGGAATTCTGCTTTTGTTTTCAGCTTGCTTAATTTCACCGAAAGTGTTCTGCTATTCTTCACATAGCACTAAGAGATACTCTGTGTCTGAATGGGTAGCTGCTCCAAATAACTACGAAACCTATTTCCAGAGTCTTGCTGTACGAATGTCCAATATCTCAATTTTGCCACGTTTGTGTAGTCGGTGAAATTCAAATATTTAAATGTCTACATGCCTTGGAACCAACGATATCCTTGAGACATTCGATTTAAGGTCATTACGCACAACTGAACTGACAAAGTATTGTGCTTTTTCGTCACAGAGAGTCATTAACAGAGAGTGGCCATCTCCCTGCCAAGCATGTGACCTCAGGCGGCCATATTGAAACTCCCACTCCAGCAAAAGAAAACTTGACTGCAGTGACGAAACACTGAGGCAGTACACTGCTCTCTCTCTCTCTCTCTCTCTCTCTCTCTCTCTCCCAAGTAATTCTTATAAGGATATGTTACTCTATTGCAGTCAAATTAATCATTACTGTATAATATATTTTCAAATATTATTGGTCCTACGTAAACAGTATCTGAAGTAAAGATTTCTGCATTCTAATCTTTATGTATCTCAAATATTGGACAGCTAAATACAACTTCATTGGGATAATTGATTCCCTTATCGAACCATCAGTAATCTATAAGCATATGAATAAATGACTGCTTATACTCCTTTTAACAAAAGAATTAAATATTGATTTATATCGAACAATCAGTATATATACATACACACACACACACACACATATATATATATATATATATATATATATATATATATTATTTTTATATATATATATATATATATATATATTGATTTATGTTTAACACTCAGTACCATGTATGTATACTTTATAGACAAAAATTCTATATATTCTCTTTTAAAATACACATACACGCAGGCTTACACACACACACACACACACACACACACACACACACACACACACACACACACACACACACATATATATATATATATATATATATATATATATATATATATATATATATATATATATATATATATATATATATATATATATATATATATATAAATATATATATATATATATATATATATATATATATATATATATATATATATATATACTTTACCATCATGAATCACTGCCGTAAGTTTAAAAATGACATGTTTACATAGCAATAGTTTCCTGGCCTGCCTACTGCTCTGCAATTTTAATGGCAAGCAAGAAACTGCATCATCGTGCATTTTGTTTAGCATGTTCAGAGACTGTGTGTTTCCAGAAAAGGTTAGCAAAGACTTTTCTTTATATTCTAAGGCTCTGGAACGATCCTCAGAAATAATGATTTAATAAGGACTATTACCAAATACAACTTTTTTTTAAAGGTTAAACTATTAAAAACGTATGCCAAACCAACTGGCATAGGCCTAGCGTTTGCTTGGCAAAGATTCTTTTCCTGGTTACCATTCTTAAAGTCTACTGTTTTCCTTGGCATGGTAATTCGATATCTTTTACCATAGAGAAATTATTCTTATACACTCGAAAATAAGTTGTTCTTAGAATAAGGTTTAAATGGTATAGTACCTTACTAAATGTGTAACCGGAGGGCATAGGCCTAGCCTAGTCTACTAAGCTTCATTTCCTCGCTATCATATATCGTTTGGTGAAAATATAAATTAAACCAGGATTTGTTACACATAAAAATACAGCTATTTCTACTCTGAATCAAATAATAGAAGTTGTTTTCTACGGTTTGTTTACGTCGTCCTGAAATACCCTAACCTAGTGTGATGTTCCCGAATCTCGTTGAGAAATCACATTTGATTAAATGCATTTTGTTAAACAACTCTCACGCTGTCTTTTCATGTCTAAAACTGAAAAACTGATGGCACAGACAGCATCCTACTGGCCTACCTACTGCAAGAATTCTTAAGAACTGGCAAAACACAGCAGGTGTCCCGATGCTCCACGGTAACATTTAAAAGACGAGACTATATACTGTAGTTGTCACTACCAGTAAACTATAGGACTATTACTACGAAGCATTTTTAATAACGAACAAGATCTTTTTCACTTTCCATAATGTGGCATACATAAGATTAATGCCTTTCTTATTTCATAACTGACATCGCCAGTGCATTAATGGGCCACAATAATATACTCAAAATATAAGACAGGTTAAGAGAGAGTGTGTAACTACTGCTAACAACATTCATCTGCCTAACACGGAATTACGGGTGAATAAAATTCAGTATGCTTTTCTTACCAGCGAAATGTTATTCCATTTCTTCTTGAGGAATTGTCGTGCTTCATTTCTGCAATTATAAGCTGCACAACGTACTGCTAACAAGATAATTTACAAAAAACAAAAAAAAAAATCGGTGTGCACAATAAGCACGTATTCACTCCCCGCGGTTCACGGGGCTTCAAAGATAGCTGCAAGGCTTTGCAAGCAGCGCCAGCCTGGTGGCGTTAAGTCAAACTACATTGTACAGTACTAGCATACAGATAACAGTTCCAGTTATTATTGACTATATGATTTTCATCTAGCATTTTCCCTTTAACATTAAACCTTTATAAGGCAGGAAAATATTCCCACAATTGTCCAACTCGGAGCAATAGACTATGGGCACTGTTTTGAGTTATTGAATTATTGTATACTTAAACATTTTGACTGTGTTCGTGTTTGTGTATACTGTGTTGTCTGTTTATCTATCTATACAGTGTATATATATATATACGAGTATATATATATATATAATGTATATATATATATCTGTATTTTATTAAACATTAAATTATTCTCACCGCTCATCTAATCCTGAAATGAGGGATCGTTAAAATCCCGCCTATGCAAGAAATATTAATTGCTACTATTGACGAGCGTAGAATTAATCATTCAAAATACAGATGGTATTTTATTGGCCACAGGCTTTCATAATAAGAAAAACCAAATCAAACGCACATTCGCCCATAGTCTGAATAACCTAATCAAAATGGTAATAGATTTTTCATGTAATTAGGATAGGTGAAAAGGAACTCTCTTGAAATGTTGACTCAAAATATTCAAATGGATGTTGGAACAAGTGTTTTTAAGACCTGTGTTTGATAATGTACGTGCGTATTTTCGCATAATCCTCCCACTCTTATATAAAACGGTCTGGGAATCTACATTTACAGCATAGACTCTGTCGCACTGAAGCAGTCTAGATTCGCTCGGTGACCAGATAAACTGAGAAACATGAAGTACCTCTTGGCAGTTCTTCTGTTGGCTGCGGTCTCAGAAGCCTTCGACTGTCCCAGCGCGGGAGTATTCCCCAGTGAGTGTCAATGTTTTGTCTCCTTCCCACTAACTTTTTTTTTTTTTTTGTTACCTCTTCCATTGATGGTGTTAGGTGACAACTTGTTTGTGTCTTTTTTTTACAGTCAAGTTGTCTGTATCATGAAATCTCACCCCAGTGCTTAATTTCTGCCCCCCCCTCAGTTACAAAATACATGACTATTAGTTTTATTTCTTTGTAAATCTGCTCCTCTGTTATTAATGCTTTTCAAAATTTAATATATATTTTATTTGTTCAAAACATTGTCCTTCTTGGGCTCGATTACGGCCTACGTAAGCATTCATACATAAATATTTAGATTAAGTTGTCTGTGCAATAGATAGGCTATATATTCTGAATGCATTATGTACATCCATACACACTGTTGCTGTAAATTATATATATATATATATATATATATATATATATATATATATATAATCACTTTTGTGCTTCAGAGGATGATTGCACAGGATTCTACGTGTGTGGTCGCGACCTCCTCACAGGTGTGGGCGAGCTGGAGATCATACACGAGTACGCATGCGATGCAGGAGCTCTCTACAACAGCAGCATTCGTCGTTGTAAGTTTAATTAAGATACCAGACTGTTCTTGTTAGTCTTAAATTAAGGCGCACAGAGACACCATCAAGTTGTTTTAGGGGTGATTTAAAAGACAATGTAAACTGGAAGCCTAGTCGCACAGGTTAGGCTAACGAGAGCGATTGGTGAATCCTCGGTCTTGTTCAGTGGTTCTCAACCTTTTTGTGCCCATGGACCATTTTTGGCATCCCTAAACACTCATGGCCCACTGCCCTTCAGAAGTGTGTAATGATGATAGAAGTATTATAAAGAATTTTCAGAACACTAATAGTTTTACATTTTCATTTATGGAATTATTTTTCAGAACACTTTATTAGTTATACATTTTCATTTATGAAAGAAATCACTGGCCTGCATTTACTGTAAATGATTTTTCATTTCTTAAATACTATTTTAAGGATGTCCGAGGCATGGCCCCCTCAGAACTGCCCATGACCCACAGGTTGAAAACCATTGGTCTAGACCAAGACCTAAAAAAAAAAAAAAAAAAAAAAAAAAAGATCGGTCTAGATGGGTGAATCACAAACACACTTGTATTATTGTAAGATGCCAACGTTTAATAGGAGTAAATCGAGCTATGTTTTTTATTTATTATAATGATGATTCACAAAGTAACATCTATGGTAATAAGACAGTTACGCTTTAGTACCATTTACATTGGTACTGTATTAAATTTCATGTAGTATGTGCTGCTCAGTTGAAATATCCGCCTACCGCCTTCCGCTGTGCATTTTTCCCGAAGAAAACGAGGAAGAGAGGCCTTAGATAAATACCCTCAAGAGCAGAAGAAGATTTCAGTCCTGCTGAACGTTGCTTTTGTAAAGAATCTACCATCTTCACAGTAATGATTTTTTTTTTATTTTTATTTTGCAGGCGAGGAAGGCTACATCTGTCCGGAGAAGTAGGAAGACTGTAGACGAGAGATGGGAGTGAATGAAAGCCTTATTTCGCATTCTTCAGTACAATAGTTCCATTTTCATGAAACATTGGATTATCTTATTGGCGCATTATTGGAAAATTAGCTCTACACAAGAAATTCGAATATGACATCAGAATAGAAAGCAAATAAAGACATTGTGAACTCTGTTAAATTCACAATAAAATTATATTGTTCGTTATTATGACAATGAAATTCATCCCATTCTCTCTTGCTTTCCGTTCTCTGTTACTTAAAATGTTTTTTTGGGTTATGCTTAGTTTTGTCAATAAGAAACAAACTACATAGTCATGTATATATGTAAAGCATTATTTGCAAGTGTTTCTTTTTTTGCTCATATAACTAGCAATGAGAGAGCTCGCGATTTTACTTTATAAACAAGGATTTGTATATAAGAAATAAAGCAGCACTGTAAAAGAGTATTCGTATATGCCTGTATGCCCAGTTTAATCCTTCAAAGAGATCTTTCAAATAACTACAATAAACCTTGTAAATCTCTTGGGAATAACTGCTAATGATATTGTGTATTGGGTGCTACTTTTGCTTGTTATCTACGCGTCACCTACTCCGAGGTGCTAGTACTCAACATGGCGGAAGCTCCTTGGGACGCCGTGTTTAGTACTAGTCCCTCGCAGATCAAAGTATTATATACACCCATTTCTATACTGTGTGGGCGACAAATCATATTAATAAACGATATCTTCGTGAGGCCGTCTACTTAACACTTGCCATACGGTGTTTAGTACTAGCACTTCGGAGTAAGTGACGCGTAGCTAACAAGCCAAAGTAGCACCATGTATTGTATCTTCTTAAAGAACTGAAAAGAGTTTTCATCTTCTCCACATTCTGGGATGCAAAGAACTAGCAAAGCTGGTTAAATTAACCTTCGCGTCGGAGACGTCTCACAAGAGCAATGCCCAAAGTAATATCTACAGAAAAAGAAGAGGGTGGTAGCATGACAACTGAGTAAAAGCGCATGCAAGATGGAGGGTCTGATTCGAGTCATTCATTAAGGTGAAAACCCTTGGATTGATCTGCATCAAAAATAACAGCTTGCAAAGATTTCCCTAAATAAGAACAATACCTGAAGCCAGAACAGGTACATCCAGTGCAAATATAAAGGATCTGATTAGAAAAGAATTCTGAGTCCCATTTTCCAGAGGCAGATCGTGATGTTCTCCCTCCAAGATGTGGTACAGCGTAATTATAGTTACCTCTGGACCAAAATATTGATAGATCTGAGATGTCCACTTTTCATAATTTTGAAACAGTGCTGTTAAGGTCAAACTTGGAATAAGACAAAGAGACTGCTGGGGAACTGGTCTTAGATGCACTGAGATGAACGAAATCTTGACTAGTTAACTGAAACGCCTCATAGCCGGCACACCTCTTGGTGGAACGAAATGGAATATATAATTTAGGCCATAGGCCCAGCTAGTGTGGTAGGCTATGCCATAAATTGTGCTCCCGTAGGATCTGAACGTCCAAATTGGGATAAGGGCTGATTCTGAATCTACTTTATGTGAGAAATTCAAAAATGGACAGTAACAATTTTTTTTACCTCATTTAGGGGGTCAAATTAGTCCCAAATAACCTTGACTTTTTTTTTTATCACCTTGAAACATATTTGCACCTATCTCATTGATGTGTTCCCTTATTTCATAGCTTATATTATATAGACATGTATGTTATTGAATGGTAATTATTCTAGGATATGTTTCAAGGTCATGTGAGGTCAATGTTACCCAAAAAGGTCAGGGTCAAATCATAAATACAAGATTTTAACAGAGAAATCATGATCCTTGAAGATACAGCAAGTAATATTTTAGCACATATTAGTAATTACACACATAATTAATATTAAAGGTCAAGGTTAAATTTATAAACTAATGTAATTCTTCATTCTTTCAGAGCCAAGTTATGTTACACTTGCAGAATGACAACAGAAGTTAACATTACCATTTACTAAGCCATATGTTTTCCGTTTTCAGGAAGGTTAAATGAAAAAAAAAATTATCTTATGTTTATCTTTTGTAAAGGTCATGTCAAGTATCATGGTTCTTTAAATTAGTCTTTTCCTTATTTTTATCAAGTACTTTATGGCGCATGATTTGTTCACATATGCCGACTCATGCCTGTCCATTTAGCGCAGATGAAAGCTCTTGAAAAGGATGATACATTGACATGGGCCGCACTGAAGAATGGGGACTTCTGCATCTGAAAGTCCGACTCACATTTTTCTGCCTTATATGTTGACCAGACCCTCGAGCAGGAAATAAAGAAACTGAAAGGGATCGGCGGCATCACTGGTCTAATACAGCAGGAGGGTCTACTTGACCGATTTCTCCTCATCCAACCCGAACTCTCAAAAAGTGTGGCAGATTTTCAGACCCACTATACTCGAATCTGTGGTCCTAGGGAACCTGGTAAACGCCATTACCAACTCTCAGGTGAGACAGCCACACGATCGACAGCAGCAGCTCTCAAGTTGTGAGACTACATTCAGCTTCACTGTGAAGGTAACCCATATGAAACTGAAACACCGCTGAAAAGCAATGTGTCCTCGGTGGTCGTACATGAACCAGCAAAGTTAGGCATTCTGAATAGGGATGAGAAGGGACAGTTAGCTTACAAGACCCTAGTTGACGAGAGATTGCTAACTCACTCCACAATATCAATTTGGAATCCAATGAAAAAATTTAAATTAAAGCCACATCAACAAGGATGCCAAAGCAGATTGTGCGTGTCGGAGAAAAGATGATCAAATTGCGTGAGGAACGACAGCTGTTGGCTAGATTTCTTGTGATTCAGCAATCTCGACCGGAACTGGTACCGAAGTTGGCAGGTACTATAGCAGAATATGAGACGTCTGTTCTTCCAAGATCTTTGTTTGCTAATGACGGATCTCTTCTTATCCCGACCGACAAGAGTAGCTTGACGCATGCAATCGAGGACCAAGAGGCCATGAGCATATCGGAGGCACCATCGGATGTTGACTCGGACAACAATAGGGTGATTGGTTTGCCACTTAAAGAAAACAGCAATGTGAATGAAGTTGCGATTATATTTGATGGCATGGCTGTCTTGCAAAGTATGAAGAAGACATGTGAAAACGGCATTCGTGAAAAGAATGAAATGCTTGATGAAGTGGTATACTGAGGGCCGCATCGTATTCAACAGATACTGGAAGGTGTCCTTGAAGGACAAAACTCGTGCTAAACGTGCCGCAAAAGTGTCGTCAATAGAGTTCATGGTGCATGATGAAATGAATATTGCAAAGGTTACACTGAAAGAACTGCTAGCTACCTCAAAAACAAAATCCCAGCTGACTGAGTTGATTTCTCAAGCTCTCCTAGAGGCTTTTGAGGGTTCAAATCAAGATCTGGTTGTATCAGAACTGCTAGCTAGCTCAAAAACAAAATCCCAGCTGACTGAGTTGCTTGCTAAAGATCTCCTAGAGGCTTTTGAGGGTTCAAATCAAGATCTGGTTGTATCCTATGTTGAAAAAATCAGGTCCAACCGTTCTAAGCTTCTTCGACAGGACATGATGGCATAACCATGAGGAGACGGTTACAATGATTCCGCTCATGTTCTACTGTAGATATCATTAGAGAGTCAAGATTTAAAACAATAGATTTTTGGTCTCCTGATACAGATGTACTGGTGCTTCTAACGGATCTGGTCGCAAATGGACACTTAGAATAGTCCAACAAACTCTTCGCTTTTTGACTGGAAAAGGAGCGAAATACAGGTGACTGATGTTTGTCGTCGAGTATCAGCAAGAGGGAGGAAAAGCCAAAGGCTTGATTATTACCACAGTCTACACCATTTCACTGGTGCAGACTGGGGAGATAAATTCATTGGAGTTTCCAAAAAGACGTGGATTTCGGTTTACCTTTCACTGCCCCAAAATGATGAAATTCTGCAGACATTCGCTGGCATGGGCCATGAACCCCTAACAGAAGAAACTACGGAAATACACTTGCTAGATGATGGGAATATGCCTGCGAGGTATCGGCCAATTGAAAGATTTGTTTGCCAAACAGATTCAGCAAAGAGCAACATAGACTCTGTTCCCAGCTCTTCGGATGGAACTATCCGTAAGAAAAACCTGAGAGCGAAAGCTTTCCACCAACGCGGGAGCACTTCTACCACACATTACTAGAGCAAACTATAAGGCAATGAGAGACAAGTCCTACACTACATCGATGCCTGAGCTTCCGGAACTTGCCCAAAATGGATGGAGATTATCAACCTGTCAGATGCCTTAAAGGACCAGCACCCAAAGCAGTTCTGGAGTTCGTCAAATGCGGGTGTCGTGGTTCATGCGATACAGTTCTCTGCTCTTGCCTAAAAAACGGTCTGTCTTGTACACCAATATGTAAATGCACCGACTGCTCAAATGCTGGCAAAGAATTTGACCTCAGCAATGAAGCTGATGACGCCGATTAAGATTGAGACTATCAAGAAACCTTGCAGTCAAATTTCCAAGACAAATTTCACCAATTTAAAAGGTGATCCTTTTGATATATATGGCCTTGATTTTCGAGTGTGACCTTGACCTTCGAGTGTGACCTAACTTCTGATGACCTTGAGGTGAGTTTTAATCTATGCCTGATATTAATACTGTAAGATCACTCACTGATGCCAACAAAATTAGTGTATTACTTCACATGATTTGCTACTTTCTGTAGAATTATGGACAAAAAAGTTCAAGGTCATTAAAAGGTCATATGACCCCTTAAAAGTGATGGGAAAATTTGTTACCATCCATTTTTATAAACCTTGTATCCCAATAAAGCAAAATCTACCACTAACTCAATTTGTACATTCAAATCCTACGGATTTACATAATATATCACACTATATCATGAAAAGTAGGAAATTTATAGGAAACATTACACTGAGGGAAGCTCAAGATGTTGTCACTAACTATCTTCAGCAGAGAATTGTGTAGAGCATGAGCAAATAGCTGGGTGAATTCTGGGAATACTGCATTACAGTCGAGTCCACCATCATGCAGGATATATATATACTCTGATAAAGACCTCTTCCAGGGAAAATGCTTTCAGTAGTTGATCAATGAAAAAATTAGTAATAAACACCAAAATATTTGCGTACTTGTATATGAAACATTGTGATCTCTAGTAACTTACTTCATGATACAAAAGTGTTCCATTTACAGGTATAGGGTCTTCTGTTGATGGTCTTCTCATACAATCTTTTGAACACCTGAAAAATTATGATATCAGTATTGCTACCAGAATGATATTAAAAATAAAAATAAGGAAGAAGCGGACAACAATGAAGGTGGCAATAGTAATGGTAACAAAACGATAATAATCAATTATTTCTGATAGTTTAAGATTACATTACATCTGTTAACATAATCACCCCTTAACCAAAAAACAAAACTGCTACAACATTCCATAAACATGGAAAGGGGAATGAAGTACCCTACTGGATAACAAAGTCTTGTGCAGCCTTTATGCCAAAAACTAGGGAAGAAATATATATAGGACCCAAAATACACATATTCAGTGATTAGCTATTTGATTTTCCAAATTATCCTGCAATGAGAATGTGTAGATATATAACCCAGAATATGTGTAGAATCTAATCATTCTTGTCCTTCCACTAAACTTTCCCCTTATGAACTCCCTCATTTCAGTGTACTACTAGATCATGTTATCAAGAGATCAGTACTAAAAGCTGTTTCTCAGACCTCTGAGTGGGTCCTGGGTAACACTACCGAAGCTCAGACTGATCGGGAAAGGGTTTTAGGGGATGGGGGAGAGGCCTCGAGAAGTTTCCATGGTGGGGACGTGGTATGATCGCTTGGCGCCATCGGAGAGGAGGGGCAGTAAGGCGGAGTGGAGGAGAGATCAAGGTTTTGTTTCGGAAGTTGGGTGAAGCTGGGAAGCAGTTTCTGTGGCTGGGAAGTGGTAGGGTTGCAATGTTGGAGGGGGGAAGAGGGATAGGTAGACCTGACTTGAGAGAGCTTATTTGGTTTAGTGTTTTAATGCTTATGATATAGTATTCCACATTTTATTAAAGGACATGTATAGCAGAGAGAGAGAGAGAGAGAGAGAGAGAGAGAGAGAGAGAGAGAGAGAGAGAACAACAACTCAGGTATGCTTACACTGAAGTCTAATACAGTAACACACACTCATTCACTTTTTATTTATATTTTATACTACAGTATTCTCATTTATATTTTCACAGTATGTTCTCAGTTTTATTCTTTCAAACCAAAAGAAACGCAATCATGTGTACAGGCGAGAGAGAGAGAGAGAGAGAGAGAGAGAGAGAGAGAGAGAGAGAGAGAGAGAGAGAGAGAGAGAGAGAGGAAATATCAACAGTGATAAAATATTCTCTTGCGTACTGCTACATGTGATAGTCATACTTGGAATCAACTAAACTTGTAATTAAAAATGATATAGTAAATCAAATCAAAGAAAAAAAAAATAGCAAAACGTACATAATTCCGTGGCTAGGGTAAACTTGCTACAGCCTGTTTCGTTTTGTATTGCCTACATATGAAATTCGGATTTTAAAAATTTTTCCGGTGATTTGAGATGAAACATCAATAGTGATAAAATACTCTCCTGTGTACTGTTAAAATATGTGGGGTAATCATACTTAGAGCCAACGAAACTTGTAAAGAAATATGGGTGCTAATTTGGCTTGCTACTACAAGGAAAAAATGTCTGCACCGTGCAAATTTTAAACCACCGTATGGTAAATGTAAAGTAGACGGCCGCACGAAGATTTCGTTTATTAATATAATTTGTCGACCACACAATATGGAAATGGGTGTACATAATACTTTGATCCCCGTGGGGCTAGTACTAAAGTTGTGGCCCCAAGGAACTTCCACCACGTTTAGTACTAGCATCTTGGAAGTGACGCACAGATAAGCCAAAGTAGCACCGAATATTTGTCACTGCTGATATTCAATCTCTAATCACCGTAAAAATATTTAAGATGCAAATTTAATCTGTTGGCAAAACAAAACCAAACACGTTGTACCAAGTTCATCAATGGCAGGAATGAATGTGTGAATATGTATGTAGGCTACCCTACGCACATGATTGGGTTTATCTTTTGGTTTGTAAAACTGAAGAGAAATGTGAAAATACAGTTAAAATATACACGAGAATACTGTAGCATAAAATATAAACAAAAGTGTACAAGTGTGTGTTATTGTATTAGGCTTTAATGCAAACATACTGTATGTCAGTTCTCTCTATGTAAACATACGTCAGTTCTCTCACTCTCTCTCTCTCTCTCTTCTCTCTCTCTCTCTCTCTCTCTCTCTCTCTCTCTCTCGTATATCAGTACTGTACATGTCCTTTCATGAAATATCAGTTACTGTAACATAAATATAAACACGCGAAACTAAAACTCCAGGAAGTTCACGACGCCATCGAATGAGTGCATGCATATTTAGGTACATGTTGTCATATTATTTGCTTTGCCTAATTTATTGTATCATATTTCTGTGCTACTTTGGCATGTTATCTACACGCCAACTCCAAGGTCCTAGTACTAAACACGGAGGAAGCTCCTTGCCAAGCTAAGTATACCTTAGTTTTACCAGACCACTGAGCTGATTAACAGCTCTCCTAGGGCTGGCCCGAAGGATTAGGCTTCTTTTACGTGGCTAAAAACCAAGCAACGGGACCTACAGCTTATTGTGGAATCCGAACCACATTATAGCGAGAAATGAATTTCTATCACCAGAAATAAATTCCTCTAATTCTTCATTAGCCGGCCGGAGACTCGAACTCGGGCCTAGCGAGTGCTAGCCCACAACTCTATCGACTCGCTTAACGAGGAACTAATGAGACGCCGTGTTTAGTACTAGCCCCTCTGGGATCAAAGTATCATATACACCCATTTCTATACTGTGTGATCAACAAATTATTATTATATTAATAAACGATATCTTCGTGCGGCCGTCAACTGTGCATTTACCATACGATGGTTTAAAATGTGTATGGTGAAGATATATTTTCCTTGTAGATAACAAGCCAAAGCAGTACCAAATATTCTCTTGTATGCTGTTACGACATGTGTGATAATCACACTGAGAGTCAACTAAACTTGTGATGAAAGGGGTACAGTAACTCAAGCAAAGCAAAAAAGAAATACTGTAGTAACACGTACATACGTATGCACTCACTTATTCGGTGTAGTTGTGATCTCCCTGGAGTTTTAATTTCATATTTTTATGTTTATGGTACAGTGATTCATGTTTCATTAAAGGATATGTGTAGTATTGCTAGAGAGAGAGAGAGAGAGAGAGAGAGAGAGAGAGAGAGAGAGAGAGAGAGAGAGAGAGAGAGAGAGAGAGGGGGGCAGGAACAGAGGTATGTTTGCATCAGTAAACAAACATATCAGGAAACAGCTGTTTTGTGGATTTGAGGGATTTTACTTCAACATAAAATATGAAAGTTTACTTTTGTATACCCGTTTTACATTTATGCACAAAAATAAAACTAATTCCATTAATACATTCGTTTCTTTTACCAAGTAAAAAATATTTTTCCTATTACAGTAAAATTCTTTTGGTAGTAGGTTCAATCAGCTGATTCTGAGAACATAGCAATAAATCAATATTATAAAACAGTGTAAATAGATTCTTTACATAAAATAACATTTTCGTTACCATTACATTTATCTTAAATACAACTGTAATAGCCTTTTTGACCTTTGCAAATGTATACTAAAGTGTAACACCTGAGCTAGCCTAGGTCTATAGTTCACACATGGCCTACACATTTTCATCTCGTGTATGGTAATAAAATATGGTAACAGCTGATATGGAAGTTGCTGTATAGAAATACTTAAGTGGTCATAAAACCACGGTAGGTTGTGGGTAAACACAGGTAGGCTACCTGCCCACTGAACTGTGTCATTTTCTAGGGGGGAGGAAAGAAGGGGTTGCATTTCTTTTCAGTGTATTTATGCAGTATTTTGTTATAAATATGGGGAAAACGGGTAGGTAATTGCCTTTTGCATAAAGTTATCAGTTTAAAGTGTGATGGTTGCTGTTTATAAGCATACTGAGTGTTTCCAGTTAGCCTATTGACAAGGTTAGTCACTTACGTGTGTGTAGTCTTTTCTAAAGATGCTGCATAGAGTCCCAGCTGGTTATGCATCCTGAGTGTTGACTTGTAACTAGAGTCACTACCCCTGAAAAAATAGATGAGTTTGATGACTCGGACCAAAAGACTAGTAAAAGATTTTGATGACTTGTACCAAAATCCTGGTAAAAGTATTGTTATGGCAAAAACATGAAATGAATCTACAGAGTAGAATTTTCTTTTACTTATCCAGTTTGCAAATTTTGACAAAATGAAAAAAAAAATTTAAGTATCGAAGTCATTCAATGGATCATTTAACTATATGGCGAACATTACCAAAAACACTAAGCAATGCCAACAACGCCAAGCAACAAAAACGAGCTTCTATCAGATCCAAAAGTAGATTTATAAATGTTTGTGCAACAGATTTTCTTGTAAATTCCCTGAAGGCTTTCCTGTACTAGACAACAATTACTGTCATCACACATTTCACATCACAAGAGACCCAGACTTTACAGTGCCAGACTGAAAAGGAACTGTTTTTATGTAGGCAACCAAAGGCCACTTTCTCATGAAGTTGCAGGAGAATGGTATGACCATATTACATTACTGAGAGAGCCTCTAGCTCAAGCCTCGTATGCAACAAATCAACTCTGAAGTTGAAATAGAGGCAACAAACAGCATCAATCAACATTCATATTTAATTTCTACTAATTACAATTGAAATTTACAATTTTTCCGATTCCTGTATAACTAAACCTTCAAGTGTTAGTGATATGAATAACCAAACCATCCAGCTGCTGTTATTTCTAAGGACAAAATACGGGCATATAACGCACTACTCAAAGTTTTCATTTCCGCTCCCATTATTTTATGGGGCACTAGCCAAAGTAACTGTCTTAGTACTGCGTATTTTCTGTTGCTGAATTGAGGAAAAATATAGTTTATCTAGACGTTGGAATTTTGTAATTCTTTTATGTAAAAAGCAACTCATGAAGCAGATAGTAGTCTGATATCACACATGAGATTAAACATCCTCTCTCTCTCTCTTTCTCAATCTGTGTATAACTACACGAGCCTTACCCTTCGAATCATAATTATACTCTTTTTAATCTTATGGTAGTTAGTGAGGGTCACTGAATATTTTTTACTCGTGTGCTGTATACAATTTAATTATTGTAAACAGGATTTCGAATGAACAAGATCAATTTAAGGATTGTAAACAGGATTTCGAATAAACAAGAGCAATTCAAGGATTGCAAACAGGATTTCGAATAAACAAGAGCAATTTAACGATTGCAAACAGGATTTCGAATAAACAAGATCAATTTAAGGATTGCAAACAGGATTTGGAAACAATTATCTCTCGGAGATTTTTCTTCTGAACTGCCCATCTGTTTGGATGAATTTAGGAAAACCCAATTTCATATTTCACCAAAAGGTTAGTGCCACAGACTACGGATGCTTTTATGTACCGGATGTTTGAGGCAAATTAAGATAGTAATACTTGAGCAAGAGTGGGGTCTTACCCAAAGAAGTGATCAGCAAGCTGCTTGAAACCTATTGTACAGTAGAACAAGGGAAAATGGAAGCCAGGAGAACATTCCAAACCTCAGCAAACAGAGAGTTAGATAAAACTTAACAAAGAGAAATACTGAACGCTGAATAATTTCCTATGATAATTGCTTTTAGTAACATTAAATGGGTATGGGAATGGTTTCAAGGTGATACATTTGGGATATACAGGCACCTTAAAAGTCACAATGGGTTACACTGAAATTTTATTTCAGCTGAAGTGTTGATGAAAGGACTTGATCACAGCTGTAAAATTACATATAGGAGAATAGTTTATTCTGTCTTCAGGTTGTTAAGTCTTTCTAAAGCATAAATTGTCATTTACCAGAGTCTATTCTAAAATTTGACAGTGTTCGTTTTAGTTCAAAAAATATGGTAGAGGTACCTGGTCTTCAGGCTCTTTGTCATGACACAATCTACTTATGAGGACAGAACAGCACATATGGACTGGAATATAGACTTTAGGCCAGGCCTTGCACTAGGACCCATGAGGTTATTCAGGCTGAAAGGGATATTTGAAAGGTGTAACTGGAGGTAAACCTCGCAGTTGCACTAACCCCCTATGGGGAGCACCTCTGCAGTGTTTGGGTACTTTAGGCCCTCCAGTTCTACTGTACATCTACTACTCAGCCTATCCTGCGAAACCCTACTATAGGTTCCTACAGTTATCTGTTACCTTTTATCATGATTTGGAGAGGCAGAATATTTATGATAACCCAAGTTTTGAAATGGCTTTTTAAATGTACAATGATTGTACCGAAGTTCAAATGCATTACTTGATGTCTGTGTGGAATCATTAGTTCTTAAGAACAAATGAAAATGAAATCTAATTTACACTTTCATTTGCCTCGCTCCGCTTCTCTACAACCTCTAGTAAATGTACTGTAGTCCGTCTTCAGTTCAACTTTACTGTTTTGGAAAGCAACCACTGGTGGAAAGCTTAAGTCTCTCCCACAAACAATATTCTAGAGAGAGAGAGAAAGAGAGAGAGAGAGAGTTTAACGCTCTCAGAAAATACGTGTCAATATTAGCTGCATAAATCAGTTGTTTGGAGTATCCTGTTGTTACAAACAAATCATGTACACTACAGAGTTTTGTACAGACAATATAAATGGGAGCACTGACATTTGCGCTGGTCACATTCTAGTGTTTAAGCATTATTCGGTGGACTCTAACAAATCAAAGGTTTAGAACTAAAAATAATGTTGATCAGATGTCACGTGACAAAAAAAAATAAAATCATACCAAGACCTGCAGAGAAGAGGACCAAAATGGTCATGAAGTTCCTAAAGACACTTGTCATTGCTAAACTCATATCTGACTAGGCAAAGGAAAAAGACAAAAATCGCTGATCTGTTAAAGAAAACCTCAAGAGAGGCAAGAAAAGTCCTCAGCAGCCAGTAAAATAATTATCCTCAATTGTAAGCAAGATTCAAGAGGCAATAATAGTATAGGAACTAACGCATGATATAAACTCAGTCCTTCTCTCGATTTATTCCCTTGTTTTAAGGATTTATACCACTCCTGAACCATCTATTGGTTAAAGGTATATGCTGGTATGCTGGGGTACTGTATTCCAAATGCAGTGTCAGGAGAAAATGGTTCTCATTAATTTCCATCTCTTCACAAATTGAGTTAGTTCCGTAAAGTCTTTACTTTCCACAAGTAGTGCATTACTTGAAAATACTTCACAATCCTGGTAAGATGCAGTCATTATATTGCAATAATATACATTTTTACAAAACCAAAAGTATAGACGCAGTTTAAGGTTCAACTACCTATGTAATAAGAGATTACACAACTAACTCTCCTATACAGAAGTGAAGTGTAATGCCTAGTGCCAATGAAGGAAAAAATTTCTATTAAGACGAGCTCCTTGCACAGAAAAAATTGAATGAATACAAAATGTAGATACATAAAGTCTCTGGCAGAAACGTGAAAGGATGGATCAATGTGCCTTGAGATGGTCTGATCCTGTAGAAAGAATAGAGGACGATAAGCTGATGAAGTGTCAAGTTCAAAGTGTTAGGAGGGGGAAGGAGAGGAAGCCTAGAAAACAATTTAATATACAAGGAGTGACGCAGGTGCTTTTTCCCCTGGAGCTTTTCTATGCTTTTATATATATATATATATATATATATATATATATATATATATATATATATATATATATATATATATATATATATATATATATATATATATATATATATATATATATATATATTCATGAAGCTACAAATGTCGCTTAATATCAAATTCACTACCTCGGGAATATCTCTGATGGAGAATTATCACCGAAGGGGAATTTATAAGTGATAAATGGATTGGTACTGCTGGGTCACAAACCTTTGACACAGAACTTATCCAGCAACTCCAGTCGTCGTTACCACTGAGCTATCAAGAGAGGTATAAGTCAATGCCGATTCTGCTGTACTTTTTTACCCGTCGTGAGCGGGGAAGTTGTATTTAGCCTCAGCATTAACCCACCTCCGCCATAATAGTTCATTGGTACGTTTGGAACACGCAGCTCTTATTATGAAATTTTTTTATCACACTGTGATTTATATACAATCATGAAGCTACAAATGTTGCTTAATATCAATTCACGCTACTCGGAATATTCCGATGGAGAATTATCGCCGAAGGGGAATTTATAAGTGATAAATGGATTGGTACTGCCGGGTCACGAACCCTCGACACAGAACTTATCCAGCAACTCCATGGACAAGTAAAAGCCTTTCCCAGCCAGCGGCAAATCCTTTGAATTGTATTACAGCAATAATAATAATAATAATAATAATAATAATAATAATAATAATAATAATAATAATAGCAATCCTATCATATAAAAACACCGATACATTTCCTCACAGGGTGGAGGCGATAGTCCAGGGCAATCCAGTCCTGAATCCTGAGACAGTTTCTTTGACCACTGTCGCTGGACAGCAGCACCTACAGCAGCAAATGTGCCTCGCTGTCAAACTTCGCAGCTCCAGAGGTCCTTTATTCCTCACACCGTTGGACTGTGGAACAGCCTCCCGAAAGATATCGTGCAATTAGAACTTCAAAACTTCAAGCAAATATCCCGTGCATTACTATCCTAATACTGTTCTCCTTGCTTTTTAATACATTTTTATCTATATATTAATTTATTGTTATTTTTTTCTTTTTAATAAGTGGACTTCTTCTTATGTATTTCCTTTGCCTCCTCTTACTTCATCTTAATGAATACCATATTCTTGGAAGCTTGAATCTCAAGTCAATGGCCCCTTTGGTGGGCGTCTTCCATATGAATAGGTTTCATCTTCGAATAATAATAATAATAATAATAATAATAATAATAATAATAATAATAATAATAATAATAATATGGTGAAGAAATCCATAAAGATGTCAGTGTGTACAGTATATGTCATAAATATATGTAAGACGAAATCTTTCGAGTACCTGCTCGATTCTCCTTCTCAGTCACATTTGTGACCACTGTCCACTATGTGTGTAATGTTTATATTTATATATATATATATATATATATATATATATATATATATATATATATATATATATATATATATATATATATTTGTGAAAAAGGGAAGGAGAATCGAACAGGTTCTTGAAAGCTCGTTACACACACACACACATATATTATATTATATACATATACATATACATATACATATATGTGTATGTATATATATATGTATATATATATAAATACACACACATAAATGTATGTATATTTACACATATACATATACATGTATATATATATTATATATATAATACATATTTACGCTGATATCTTGGTGGATTTCTCCATCATTTTAGTGACTCGTCCGATTATACTTTTATAAATAATAATAATAATAATAATAATAATAATAATAATAATAATAAACAAACAGAGGAATGGCACAACAAACCAATACACGGACAGTACATGAGACAGACAAAAGAACTGACCAGCGATGAAACATGGCAATGGCTACAGAGGGGAGAACTCAAGAAGGAAACAGAAGGAATGCTAACAGCGGCACAAGATCAGTCCCTAAGCACCAGATATGTCCAAAGAACAATAGATGGAAATAACATCTCACCCATATGCATATGAAAGACGAGACCATTAACCACATAGCAAGCGAATATCCGGCGCTTGCACAGAACCAGTACAAAAGAGGCAATGATTCAGTAGCAAAAGCCTTCCCACAGGAGCTGTGCAAGAAACCCTGCTAGCTTGCAGTAATAAGTGGTACGAACACCAACCTGAGGGGGAGTGATAGAAAAAACGATCAGGCAAAGATCCTCTGGGACTATGGTATCAGAACAGGTAGGGTGATACGTCCCAATAGACCAGACGTGACGTTGATTGACAAAATCAAGAAGAAAGTATCACTCACTGATGTCGCAATACCATGGGACACCAGAGTAGATGAGAAAGAAACAGAAAAAATTGATAAGTATCAAGACCTGAAAATCGAAATAAGAAGGATATGGAATATGCCAGTGGAAATTATACCCATAATCATAGGAACACTAGGCACGATCCCAAGATCCAAGAAAAGGAATCTGGAAAAACTAGATGCCGAGTAGCTCCAGAACTCATGCAGAAGAGTGTGCTACTAGAAACAGCGCACATAGTGAGAAAAGTGACGGACTCCTAAGGAGGCAGGATGCAACCCGGAACCCCACACTATAAAAACCACCCAGTCGAATAGGATGACTGTGATAAAAAAAAAAAAAAATCATAATAAAATAAGAAAGTGTAATCAAATTAACGCATGTTTTATATTTATTAAGAAATTACTGATGATATACATGAAATGCTGAAATAAGAATTGTAAATTGTCACGTACTCAGGATACGGGAAACGCTAGCAAGAAGACCGATGGAAATCTTGACAGACTACAAAAGTTTCGAAATAAAGGACGAAAAGACTAGGGGTCGTCGCTCTCTTCACAAAATCACAATTGTTTTTTTCTCCGTCTTTTTTTCGTTTTTTAATACAAATATTTGCAATTTTGCCCTCCCGTACCTAAACCCAAGGTAAAGCCTAGACCTTGGCTAACCACCCACCCACGGTCTACCTGGTTTCTAGATTCCAGTGGTTCTCAAGTTTTGTCACTGAGTAACCCCTGAGACAATTTTTGTCATCCCAAGGAACCCTAGTACACACACACACACACCCACACACACACATACACACACATATATATATACATATACATATACATATATATATATATATATATATACTGTATGTGTATGTATATATATATATATATATATATATATATATATATATATATATATATATATATATATATATATATATATATAGTCATAGTTTCAAGGAAGAGCTGTGCTATGTCCTAAAACCCATAGATAGATACATAGTATCCCCTGTATACACACCTCCAAACTGTCTCTATACTAAGGTATGGGGCGTTGAATACCAACAATGGCACCCAGCTATGGACTGGGGATTACTCTGACAAATTTTGTTCTATCTTAGTCCCGGCCACGCAAAGAGCAGTGGGACTTCCTGAGGGGATAACACAGTCGTTCCTTCTTAAAATAATAATTTTCAGAATTGGTGGATTATATATATATATATATATATATATATATATATATATATATATATATATATATATATATATATATATATATATATATATATATATACATATATATATATAAGGAAGCATGAATGAGATGTAGAAAAATAAAAAAATAAGTTATAAGTTGTCAGAGTATAAAAGACTTTTTGAGTATTTGCTTTTAGTTTTTGTTGTATAAAATACACAATGAGACAGCGTTCAAGAACGATTCTTTAACAATAGTAGTTACATGACCTAAAACTTGAAAAGATTGTAAATACAAAAGTCAACATAGTCATAGGTTTTACTTTCAGAAGCCGATTTCTAGATTTGCTTTTTACAGTACTAAGACATGAAAAACCTTGCTCACAAAGGTAATAAGTAGAAAATTGGAGTCAAATAACCAATGCTGTTGCTGAGACGACTGGGTACTCTTCTCTTACAGAAATCCAAAATGCATCAAGTGGTACTGCATTAAACACTGTCTTCAAGGTTCTATCGCACTTTAGTTCAATTATTTCTTCCCGTTCTTGTAGATTGAGCAGGTTTTGCCAATCTGAAGAGAGCTCAGTAAAGAGATTTCTAACCCTATCATACAAATCTGGCGATAAGAATGGGAAGTATTTATCAAGTTTTTCAGCCAGTGATTCCAAATGACTCGTAATTAAGGGTATGATTTCTTGATAATCATCTCGGTATCAACTTGAAGTAGGAGTGGAAACATTTCAACATTGCCTCTTGAGAGATGTTTTTTCCAAACAATAAGTTTATCCTTGAAAGCAATAAGCCTGTCGGTCCAAGTCAGAATGTTTTCTTGTCGACCCTGCATGCTGGAGTTCAGGTAATTTAAATGGTGATAAGAGTCTGCTTAACAAGCTAATTTCGTCTGCTAGTCTGTGGATTCAAGATGTTCATAAAAACTTACTTTATCGTTCTCTTTGAAGAAAGAAGCAATTCTTCTCGCAGCTCAAATACCCTTGACAGATCTTCCCCTCTGGAAAGCCATCTGACCTAGGTGAAGAGTGTCACGTGATCTTCTTGCATATTTTCACACAACCTGGCAAACATGCGAGACTCAAGAGGGCGTTGCTTTATGAAATTGACCATGTTAACAGTTACATCTAGAACTTGCTTTAATATTTCTTTTACACATGATACAAAGCCTTTTACTGAGCCAGTCATGGAGGGAGCATGTTGATTCCAAGACAAACCACAAGATTCCAGATATAAAGACATGTCTGGCAGCTCTTTACAGCACAAAAAGTTCTCCATTATCTTACCCTCATTGTCAAATCGAACAAATGCTAGGTGAGCTTGACCCGTTATATCCATCGACTCACCAGCTTCCAGGGCAAACTTTGTATGTTTCAGTATCTCAGACAAAATGTCTGAAATATCTGGGGACATGTCATCCACATGCCTACTAACTGCCGTATCAGAAACAGGAACTTTGCTTATTTCTCTTGTGAGGTTCAAGAAAGGTCAGAAGTGAGACTGATTCTTTATTGTTCACAACAGGTACTTATAATGCGGAAAGTGGACGGAAAGGTAATGGGCGACCTGCGGGCCCCCCACTGCGCCCACTGCGCCCAGCAGTGGGAACTTAACATCCACGACGACAAAGGGCCAGTGGTATCTGCGGCCCAGGATGGAGATGATCCGTGTCGTTGTGCCGTATGTGCGGATGGGTGTCCGTTTGCTGCAATGAGGGTGTTTGTTCAGTCAGGTCTCTTCTTAAGACCTTCCTTTGTCGGTGGGAAGATGGACTGCATTGTCCCCCATGTCTACCAGCAGGCGGTGCTTGGAGATTTCATCTTTGATGAAAAAAACCTGCTGGTCGGGGGGAGATCGGTTTCGTGGCCACTGGTGTTACTTGTGGCCACTGACATTGTTTTTTTTGGAAAGGAACAGGGATGCTTGCAGTACTTTGCTTTGGCGCCGAATTTCTTGTGGTAGAAGCACCACTTCGCAAATGATTTCCCTCTGTTCTCTTTCGGTTTCTTTTTGAAGACAACATTGATTTCTCCGTCATCATCGTTGTTGCTCTCCATCAGGCTGCAGGCTTCCAGCTGCAAGGGTAGCAGCATGTTCCGAGGCCTTGGTGGCCTCGTGTACCTTCTGGGCGACGTCTATTAGTGTCCCGGTGTCGAGAGTGTCAGCATCCCTTTTCTGGTTCCTATTTCCTGCGGGAGGCATCAAAGGAAGATCATCCTTGCCCAGTCGACTTTCCTTATCCTCCCATTCTCATCTCAGCCTGGTAATGTTATGAGCCCCTGCAGTTTGTCCCAGGCCTCTCCAGGTGATGCTTCTCCGAGGGGTGGGGATGCCAGGTCGAGTGCACGCTGTGCTCTTTCCATCACAGGCATTGAGAGAGGCGTACAGACGATACTCACACATTTGCATTGAATGTCAACTTCTGCCATCTTTACTGCTCACGCACCAAAATGCGGAAAATGCGCCATGTTCAGTCCGTTAATGGTGCTGATGAAAAGCAAAATGTTCCCTCTCTGTTGGGTACGCTGTATTTATCCATTATTGGCACGGTTTTCAGAAAGGAGCTATCAGAGGCCTAAACTTGACGCCGTGTTTAGTCCGTTAAAGGCTCTCTAACGGTAGGCTGCGACCATAATTAGTCCGTTTATGGCTGGGCCAAAACCGCGCTACCTGTCGCTTCCTGTGGTCACCAGTGTGAGGGTCAAGAAAGGTCAGAAGTGAGATTGATTCTTTATTGTTCATGGCAGGTACTTATGATGCGGAAAGCGGACGGAAAGGTAGTAGTTCCACCTGCGACTTCTCACAAGGTCCGTACAGAATTGTGTTTGTTGAAAGACATAAGACGACATAAACAGAGCATTACAGAACATGTACAAGGCAGATATATATATCGGCGAATAGGTCGTAGAACGTACATATAATGAGATACATAAAGAATCTGAAACAATAACAAGTGACAAATACGACATGATTAATGTACAAATGTAGAGCGAAACACAAGGAACGGAGAGGCGGTTTGACACACTTACACTCTCACAGCTTCCTCGCCAATCATTGTCGTCGCTATTATTTTACAAGCAGGCATTATTAGACCCTCAGCAATAGTGTGACTTCATTTTTTTAGCAACTAACTCAGCCACTAAATAGCTCACTTCTTGGGCCTTTTCACTTATTGTTACCTTCTTTTCAAAGGACTTTCTTTGTTTCTTCTGTGGCTGTGACTAGGAGAGAAATGTCACTTTAACTTGGCGGGGGCCACACCTGTGGTACCTAGTTTTTTTCCTCAAATGATGCTTAATGGAAGAGGACAGCTTTCGTTCCCTGTCCACGTGAATCCAACGGCCAGATAACCCTCCTGATCCTCTTCATCAATTGGATGCTTCCTTTTCAAATATTTCAACATCTCAGACTTTCACAATTACTAAAGGACGGTTGAAATAAAAATTGTTGCTCGCTCTGTTCAAGGCAGACTAATTAAGAAATGAAAACGGGAGTATGGAAGTCATCGGATCAGCTCATAACACGTGTGAATCCGTTGAGGCTTCATGAAGTCTACACCGTGCACCAAACGTATTTTTAAGGGGAAAAGTTAAATATACCTTACTTTAACCGGACCACTGAGCTGATTAACAGCTCTCCTAGGGAGAAGTTGAAGCCTCTTAAAACAGTAAGTACGAAAAGGGGAAGAAATAGATGATTTCTTTCATTTGAAGAAGGACGGGATGGTCTGTCAAATCCTTGCTTCTCTCCTTTTCAGAATTGAAGTAACCAAGAAAAATAATTAGGAAAGAAAGAATTGTGTAATACAGTTTGTTTTATTATTACTTAATAAGTAGATGGATTAATTTTTTATTCATTTTAACATAGCTAGAGCACTCCAGTCTTTTCTTTAAAGAAATACTAGATGTTATGTTTCTAACTCTTTGCAAATGCAGTTGGAGAAATTGAAAGTGCATCAAACGCAAAGTGACTTCGCAATGTAAATAATCACTCTGTGAAGTTTAAATGCGGCAGAGGAGGTGCGCACCAGTAAATAATATGAATTAACAACAGTTAAGAAATAAAAGCATTGAATTACATGAGGCGGTGACTCTAGTCCTATTAAGGTAACATTACACTGTTGAGAAAATGCGACAACTAGCATCCGTTGACAGATGTCACAGTAGCGGCCTTCTTCTTCTTCTCGGCAGCAGAGTAACTTAGATTATAACAGCAAGTTACAATATATCTGGAGTAGAAGATTACCGGATTGGAAAAACGCAAAAAATAAAAAAAATAAAAAAAACAAAACTGTCAATTATGAGTAAGCACTATACCATGAACGACTTTTCTCTTACTGTACTAACTACGAGGGCAATTTTTATATAGCTTATAAATTATCTTTATATGCTTAGAAAAACAACACAGCTCAGAAAGAAAATAGAATTACATATTTATTGAATGATACAGTGAACTTGCCATATGAAATCGACGCTACTTGAACCTCACGTATCAGCCTAGGCCCTGCTGGGAGAAGAAAAACCATTACAGCGTCCTTACAATTATGAGTAAGAACTATACCATGAACGACATTTCTCTTGCTGTACTAACTACGAAGGCGATTTTTCTATAGCTTGTAAATTATCTTTATATGCTTAGAAAAAATTCAGCTCAGAAAGAAAACTGACTGATACAGCAAACTGGCCACATGAAATCGACTCTACTCGAACCTCACATATCAGCCTAGGCCCCTCTGGGCGAGGAAAAACCAGTACAGCGTCCTTATAAACTCACGAACCCAGAACATTCCAACTAAGAGCTCACGCTAAGACCTGTAAAACATACATTGAAAATAAAGTTTTTAAAAGCATCGGACAAACACCCAGCACCCAGGAATTACCCATTTTAGAGTCCTTCCTTATTGATCAAACAAAAGGTTCCCCAATTAAACACGCAGTCAACAGCCACTCCCCTTGTCTTGTCTTGAGGTGTATATTCTTCTTTTTTATTTTTTAGTTTCCTTCCTCTTACGTTTCTTCTAATCTGGTGGAAGGTTGGTCCAATAGTTTGTGAATTTTAATATATCTTGGTTTTTTTAAATGTATAATTTTAGGGGTAAAAAATTTTCATGTTTGAGTTTTATGCTAATTATATATGAAAATTACGAAACGTCGGGAAATAACTATGTGCAAGACGAGCAAATCTTAATTTCCATAAGCATACGTGTTGTATGTAAGATCTACGGGAAACCAGAGCTCAGACAGAAAGCCTACGTCATGGGAGTCATCCTCGGCCTTTTTTAAATAATCTGGCACAGGACGTTTCTCCCAGAGTCGCGGCGCAGCAGGTCTTCGAGAAAGAACGAACGGAGCCATCTCCGTTTTCTTCTTCTTCTTCTTTGATTTGATTTTAGAAGAGAGATCGTGTGGTGTGAACATCGGCTCTGGAAAGTGGTAATTATTACAATTAATTCTATTCTGTGATGAATCGTTTGTAGTTCGTTTTAGTTTACAGAGTGTTGTCTATATGCATTCAAATATACTTTAGTGTTTATGCACAAACGAACAAATACAGACATTTCCGAACACGAACGCATATATATATATATATATATATATATATATATATATATATATATATATATATATAATATATATATATATATATATATATATATATATACATACACATATATATATATGTATATATTTATATAAATATATATGTATATATAAATATATATATATATATAACAACCACACCCCTTTCCTCAATGTAAGGTGCTTTTCGAGAGAACGTTATCCTCTCAATTCCCAGGAAATCTCTCCGAGATGGGACTACAAATCCCACGCCTCCCAGGAAATCTCTCCGAGATGGGACTACAAATCCCACGCCTTTCTCACTCTTCCATCGTTGACGGCAGTTAGCTAACACGAGGTTCCCAATTCACCGCTTATCTTGAGAGCTAGGAGACTCTCTATCTCTCTCTCTCCCTACAACTCTTATCACTACTTCTTTTTTTTAACCTTTTTCCTAGCTGCTCCTCTCCTCGTTTCTGTTTGTCTCGTAACTTTTTTTTTTTTGTCATCTCTCATGAATCAAGGAATTATCAGTATGCAATATGAGTGTTGCCCGTTTTTAAAAGCAGAAGTATTATAGACTATTATTATTATTATTATTATTATTATTGGTTATTATTATTATTATTCAGAGGATGAACCTTCCATATGGAATAAGCCTCATTATTGTTGATCTGACTTAGTTTCACCTTCCAAAGAATATTAAGCAGTACATTAGAAGAAGTAAGAGGATAAAGTGTGGAAATGCATAAAGAGGTGATCCCACTACTGAAAAAGAAAAAATATTAATAAATAGATAAAAATGTATTAAAAATACAAGGAGACAAGTATAAGGGTGGTAATGCATTGCATCTTTGCTTGAACTTCTGAAGTCTAAAACACTCTAGGGTATTCTCTATGACAACAGCCATAGTCATGCCACACTTTCTCGTTGTTTTGTCTTGGCTAGCTGTTTGATCTGCTTCCTTGGTAATTAGGTGCAACACAATACACACACACACACACACACACACACACACACACACATATATATATATGTATATATATATATACATACATATATATATATATATATATATATATATATATATATATATATATATATATATATAAACACTTCCTCACTAGCGCAAGAACCTGCGTCCAAACCCGTTAAGAACGGAGCAACTAGAGAGCTTTCGTTAAAACTAAGCACCCCGTGTTGACTTAAGCAGTGAGTCAGCTTCGTGGTAGTGGGTCGCAGCCTCATCCCGAAAGGTTCGAGGTTCGATTCCTTAGCGAGGCTGCAGGCTTTATGAACGTTCCGCTTAATCCCACTGTGTCTCTGGTGACTTCTACAGCGAATCGTGTACCTGGTATTTATCAGGATGGAGTGCATCGCAGCCAGGATGAAGGTGGGCGTTGGGCTAGCAACTTCATCCCAAAAGAGGCCTAGAATGAGAGAGACTGCGAGCGTTTGTGAGAGAGTGTGTGTGTGTGTGTGTGTGTGTAACAGCCTCCCATAGGATGTCGTGTAGTTGGACCTTCTGAAGTTCAAGCGAAAATGCAACGCATTACTACTCTAATTCCATTCTTGTGCATTTCAGTACATTGTTATCTATTTACCTTTCTATTAATTCATGTTTTTCTTTTTTAATAAGTGGACTTTTCTTTCTGTATTTTATTTCCTCTTTCTTCTTCGTAATGATCACCATATTCTTTGAAGCTTGAATTTCAAGTCAATGGTTCCTTTGGTGGGCTTGCTCCATATGAATAGGTTTCATTTACTGAATAATAATAATAATAATAATAATAATAATAATAATAATAATAATAATAATAGTGTGTGTGTGTGCGTGACGTGGGAAGTCCTTCTGGAAAATGATTAAAATCTTACAGTGATGGCGTTTTCCTAGAAAACTCACTCTGGGGTGATGTGAGCCAGTACAGTACATCTCTTTCTTGTGAGGCAATACATCTCTTTCTATTGCACTATTTTTAAAGTATCTGGTGCGACCACGTAACCGTGTTTTTGGTTTTCTTTAAAAGAAACCGATTGTTATGACTATTTGTCTGTCCGCCACCAGATCTTAAAAACTACTGAGACCAGAGGGCTGCAAATTTGTATGTCCATCATCCGCCCTCCAATCATCAAACATACCAAATTGCAGCCCTCTAGCTCAGTTATTTTTTATTTGATTTAAGGTTAAAGTTAGCCATGATCGTGCGTCTGGCTCCGCTATAGGTGCCAACAACACAGGCCACCACCGGGCCGTGGCTGAAAGTTTGATTTAAGGTTAAAGTTAGCCATGATCGTGCGTCTGGCTCCGCTATAGGTGCCAACAACATACCCCACCACCGGGCCGTGGCTGAAAGTTTGATTTAAGGTCAAAGTTAGCCATGATCGTGCGTCTGGCTCCGCTATAGGTGCCAACAACAAAGGCGACCACCGGGCCGTGGCTGGAAGTTTCATGCGCCGCGGCTGAGGGTTTCATGGGCCGTGGCTGAGGGTTTCATACAGTATTATACGCTGTACAGAAAACTCGATTGCGCCGAAGAAACTTCGGAGCAGCTTTTGCTTGCTTTTTCTTGTAATGAATTACCAGACAATGCTCGCAAGCTTCCTCAAGTAGTAAGAAGAAATTGTTTGCCCACTGGAAAGAACCGAACATTCTGATATTAACATTATGTTCTCTCTGCCTTTTTGAATAGGATGACCGAAACACCTCCAGTTTCATTTACGACGCCACTCCATTTCCGGTAAATCAATTATTCTAAACTCTCCATTTTAGTTTTCTGTAAAAGAAAACTATTGTGCCGGATTTGTCCGTCCGTCCGCACTTTATTATGTCCGCACTTTTTCTGTCCTCACTTTTTCTGTTCGTCCTCAGGTCTTAAAAACCACTGAGGCTAGAGGGCTGCAAATTGGTATGTTGACCATTCACCCTCCAGTCATCAAATGTGCTAAATTACAGCCCTCTAGCCTCAGTAGTTTTTTATTTTATTTAAGGTTAAAATTAGCCATAGCCGTGCTTCTGGCAACGATATAGGATATGCCATCACCGGGTCGTGGTTAAAGTTTCATGGACTGCGGCTCATAAAGCATTATACCGAGACCACCGAAAGACAGGTCTGTTTTCGGTGGTCTGTAAAGAAAACTGGACTGCGCCGAAGAAACTTTGGCCCATTTTTTACTTGTTTATGTTGAGATTCACTATTTCATAAATTTCCTCTACAATTGTTGTAACCTTTTACTCTTTCATTTTCATCTATGCTTGTTCTTGCATTGAATTTGAATTGATTATAAAATTTAGGCCAAAGGTAAGGCGCTGGGACCTATGAGGTCATTCAGCGCTGAAAGGGAAATTGAGAGAGAAAAGCTTTTAAAGGCGTAACAGGAGGAAAACCTCGCAGTTGCACTATGAAACAAGTATTAGGAGAGGGTAGAAAGCAAGGAAGAAGAAAAGAATGTTACTATGAGGTACAGCAAAAGGAATTACAAACCTGTGGGCTGCAGCTATAGCTCAAGGACGCTGCAGAGAATTTATCTAATATCTTCTACAGTGCACCATGATTTCACTGACGGCACTACAGCCTTTACGGGGAATTCCCCTTGTATTTTACCGTCTCACTTTCACCCTTCTCTTCACTGTAACGATGGAAGCTTCAATCACCGCATCCAATCCGGGCGCAGAGCCCGTTGTACCAAAAAGGACACTATCTGTAAAGACTGAAAACTATTGTCTAGTTCAACTTTCATATATAACGAATACATTTTTCAGTTTTTATCCGCCCTCTCTGTCCCGTTCACTTATCAGACCCTTCGTATTAATTTTGTTATCTTAACCAAAAACCCTTTCTGACAGGGATACGATGACCAAACTTTACTTTGCACGTGATGTGAACTACTGCGGACAATATCCCTGCAAACTCACTCCGATTTAAGTTTCCTTCTTCCCAAGCATCCCTGTCTATCAGCTGATTTTGCAATCAAATGTTCTTACAGAGAACAGATCAGAATATAGAATTTAAGCCAAATCAGTGACTGGGACCTTCAGGTCTTCAGCACTGAAACGGATATTGACAGTAAAAATGTTGTTGAAAGTTTAACAGGAGGAAAACCTCAAAGCAGTTGCACTATGATTTAATTGTCAGGATAGGGTGGAAAGTAACATGTGGAAAAAGAGAATCTGATTTTGAAGGTACAGGAAAAGGATCTGAAAGAGTTGCAGTTAGGGGCCGAAGGGACGTTGCAAAAGAATCTAACGTAATGCCAAATGCACAGCGTGAATCAATCAATTAGTAAATAATTCGATTACGGGTTTCTTACAGCTCAAGCGCCTTCACAGTCTTGGTTCTTCAACTCACTTCAAGCCAGGTTTGAAGTCATCAACCTTTAAACTACTTGAAAATTAATATTTTAATAAAAATAACTACAGCCACTAACCTCCCCATAGAGGAGGGGCAGTGGTCAATGCAGTTCACGCAGTACACTGCAGACATGGGAAGGGTTCTTTGCAGGGGTCCCTTCGGCCCTTAGTTTCAACCTCATTCCATTTCAGGTACCTCCATTCATACTCTCTTCTTCCACCTTACTTCCCACCTTCTCCAACAATTGATTCCTAGTGCAATAAAACGAGGTTTTCCTCCTGTTACAACTTAAAACCTTTTAACCCTCAGTTTCCTTTCACCGCTGAATATCCTCATAGGTCCCAGTGCTTGGCCTTGACCAAATGTTATATTCAATTTCCATTTCCATACAAATTTTTCTTTTAAAGTTTCCATCTACTGCATTCACAGATGATGCTTTGATGGCGTTCAGATAATAGATAAAATGACACTTACAACTGCATATAATCAAGTAAATTTAAAATTCAGTCAAGTCTTTTTGGCGGAGACGAGGAAAAGGAGAGAGAGGTACTCTTTAAAACAAACTTAGAAGGCGACAAAGACTATTGACATTGGCTCTCTCATTTTTTTTTATATGAACGATTAGCTTTTAAAACGTCCGACAGAATCTCTTCTTTGAAAGTTGGTCTCGAACTAAAGTTATGATAACGTTATAGAAATATTTTGTGATAGTCGTGACCTTCCTCTCTCCGGAACAGCTTGCCAACTCTTGGTTTGTTTTAGTGATTTGATCCAAGGATCTCTGAGTCCAAGACAAGCATTCAACGAATCAATAGTCATTCCCGATGCACGACATGGAGGTAAATAAAAAAAAAAAAAGAACAGAGATCCCTCTCAAGGCCGAATCCAAACTTTTTTCCTCAGCAGGTATCTTTTCGGCAAAACTGCAGTTCCGTAGACTTAGCCCATTTGCGAAAAAAAAAGTCCCAAAAAGTAATTTCATGGCATTTTATGATCTGCTGCTGGTTTGATAGGCTGCAGTACGCCTTCATTAGTGTCCCGTAAAATGGCAATGCTGAGGTGATTTTATCCCTCACCACTGGACTGCATGGAATTGCTCCTTCAGAGGCTGTCGTGGATTGAAGTTCACTGTATAATTCAAGGAAGGTAATAATTACTACCCTGATGCAATAATCAAATTGCAATAATAATAATATAGGTTCTATTGCGTTTTTATTTTTTATCAGTTTGTTCATTTATCTTTGTTCTAATAACTGATCTCCTCTGTATTTCCCATTACCTTTCTGTTACTTCGAGAGGAATGAACATCACATTCTTGGAAGCTTGAATTTCAAGTCAGTGTGTTGAACTACTTTGTGGTTTGTCCTATATGAATAGGGCCTGACTTATGGTCTAAAGACGGAACACACATAATAATAATTTGGCAGCAGACTCTTTTAAACAGGGACTTTGAATATTATTGCTGCTTCAGCTGCATTTATTTTGTAGAAGACTTTTTCATTTTCCTTATTGAGGACTTCTCTTTCAGTGGAGGGACACCAACAAGAATTCGAATTTGTCATTTCATGGGGGAAAAGTCAAAACAAATTCTAAACTTTATATATTCTATACAGTTGGTTCTATACAATTGTTGAACTTGACGCGTGCCCTGACAGACTCTTCTGTCATTCTCCAGCGGGAGCAAGTAGAGGACTGGCAGATTGCATAGGTCCTTCTGGAAATCGTACACGGGCTTCACCCCGGGGTTGTCAGTGGATGGCGAATAAATCTTATAATTTAGTCAGCGAACTTCAAGCCACCCGTGATCTGGCGAAGCTCGAAAATGACAGATCTTCGCAACCTGGGAATGTCATTCAATCCAGCGTTCCCATTGGCCTGCTGTGCGTGATGTCCCCGGCTGACATCATCGGTAGTTTGCTGCTATTGACCGTGGATGAATCTGTCAGGATCTTTCTGTCGTACGTCGGGGGGGATTGTCTCGAAGGGCGCCCGTCGCTCATCAGGGGCATTCCATCTCCGCGTTGTCGTTTACAAAATATAAGTATGATTTGGCGGGTGTTCTGCATTATTCGACGTCTGCGCCTGCTAGATCAGCATTTCATCGCCAGGTAAACCAACAATGAATACGACGCATTCATCTTAAAATTAAATGCCAATTTAAGAAGAATAATGCAGAACACCCGCCAAATACAACGAATACCTGAAAACGACAACCCGGGAGAATGAGATGCCCCTGATGATGAGCAGGCGCCCTCGAGACAATCCCCAACTACGACAGAAAGAGTAGATAATGACATCATTCATCCGCAGCCCAATAGCAGCCAAACTACCGATGATGTCAGCCGGCGACATCACGCAACGGCAGGCCAATGGGAACGCTGGAATGAATGACATTCCCAGGTTGCGAAGATCTGTCAGGATCGAGCTTGCCGCAGAAATTTGGCTTGAAGTTCGCTGACTGCAACCAATCAGAATTCGCCATCCATGACCCCCGCTGAAGCCCGTGTATAAAATTCAGAAGGACCTATGGAATCTGCCAGTCCTCTACTAGCTCCTGCTGGAGAATGACAGAAGAGTCTGTCGAAACGCGTCGCGGCAACAATTGTATAGAACCAACTGTATAGAATATATAAAGAAGCAGAATCCAGATTTTGACTTTTCCCCATGAAATGACAATATAGGCGAGCTGTTAGCACGCACCTCCACTGAAGAGAAGTCCGCAATAAGGAAAAATAGAAAAAGTCTTCATTAAAATAAAATGCAGCTGAAGCAGCAATAATATTCAATAATAATAATAGTAATAAAACAAGGTGTCACCCGTGACAAAGAAAATGCAAAAAATGGAAACAGCAAAAACATGAAAATCCCTTGACAGACTCTGAGGACCGTCACCCCTTTTATTTTTAGCAAAACCACAGCCTTCTAAAATGAATGACTGCCTTCCTGTACGAACAACATATTTTCCACGGTTGCATTCACTTGACCTCTTTCTTTAGAGATCGCCCTAAGGGCAAATGTCTGTGCTGATAAATTCTATCTCTCGGTATGAAAAGGATTGTGAAATATCTTTTCTTCGATATAATGTAAAGATGTTGCATTCCTTAATCTACGTACATATATATATATATATATATATATATATACATATATATATATATATATATATATATATATATATATATATGAACGAATTTTATCACATCACCGTGAATCATATACAAGCATTGCTACAAACATCCTATGATATCCACTGCTTTTACCTCGGAAATAATATATTTTCACATATATTACCCGAAGAGGAATTTTTTAGTTGATAATAAGTTCTTCGTCTCGTGGGCTCGAACCATGGAAGACAAGAACTCAGGACCACAGTGACGCATTTAACCACACAGGTAACATATGACATGAAAATATATTATTTCCGAGGTAAAGCGAATTGTATACAAAGGACGTTTGTAGCTTATCAGCTATATATATATATATATATAGCATAGAGTGAGTATATATATATATATATATATATATATATATATATATATATATATATATATATATATATGTATATATATATATATATATATATATATATATTATATATATATATATATATATATATATATATATATATATATATATATATATTTCCATGATGCATACCAAGTAACTGGTTATTACACAACTAATCACAGATTTCAAAAACATACCTCACTTCAGCCAGATACCTGAACTCTCATAACAAAAGATTTACGACTGAGTACTCTAAAGGTAACCGTGATCCCTTAAAAAGTTCATTAATCACATGAAAAATCAAACTAGTTCATCAAAAGAATGGTGAGATATCAAACATTAAACAAAAAATATATTAGAAAAAAAAGGGCATCACTCCATCAAACAACTTTAACTGTTTCCCTGGTCTTAATTCACTTCAGCAAAACTGAAGGAACAAATCATGTTTATCACTTTGCCTTATGCACCCAATCCTGTTCACTGGTGGTCAATAAATGAAACACTGCTTTTTAAAAACATTAAATAAAAAAATTTATTTTTAAATTCAAAATTTATAATCAGAACTCACAGTCTGAAAAATTTACTGTTGCCTGAAAACAACACAAAATCTAATTAATTCTTAAATTAAATTATTAAACAAAATTAAATCACAAAATTTTAATTTATCAAGAAAATTAAATCACAAAACTTTAATTTATCAAGAAAATGAAATCACAAAACTTTAATTTATCAAGAAAATTAAATCACAAAACTTTAATTTATCAAGAAATTAAATTAATCAAGCAAAATTTAAACTATCAAGAATTACTCAAGATTTGAAAAGAAAATCTTAAGAAATGAAAATTAAATTATGTATGCAATGTTAAATTATCAAGAAATATTTAAAATGCTAAGTAAATAAATGTTAAATCACCTATAAAAATCAAGAGATTGCAAACACAAGAACACATGAAAACAGACAAAAGATTTATCAATAATAATTTCACTAAGACAAAAATTTCCTAATACACCTTATTATACCATGGTAATAATAAGTAAAATTCACTTGTAAAATTCACTTTACCTTACACATGCTTGTGAAAACCTTTGTAAACTCTGGCAGCTGCTTGTAATTCACAAAACACACTTTTTTACCAGATGCCGTTACTGCAAAATAATTTTACTAAATTCAGACCTCAAAAGCTAATACTAACTCCAGTGACCACAAATATTTTACGTTAATTATCACTCTTTTTAAAAATGAGAGAGAGAGGGAACCAGACTTAACGGTCTCTGACATAAGAATGAAAAAAAATTAATCTGAGGATTCCAGTATGAAATGAAACATATGACGTCATTAAGGCATTTTGGGTACGAAACACAAGAGAAAAGTTCTAGAAGCAGGGAGGTGACGACACTTCCAGTAAAACGTTTTGAATGATACACCTGCCATGTGCTTCTGTGCAACACTTGTTTTCAAAAGGGCATACATGACCAGAGCCATGTATGTAACATTATTCTCGTATGAGACAAAGCTTTAACAGTAATCTTTACACGATCTAAACTGGCTAATTATCACTGGCATGTTATGAACAGAATCAGCAATTGTTATCCCCAACCTGTCAACACGTTATCTTTTTAATCTCTCTCTCTTCTGCTACTGCTCTATTATCAAGAAAGATACTATTAATTCTAAATCACTAAGTCTTTTGTGAGATCTGATAATAAAATACATACGATATTTCAACAATCTTTATCATTACACATAATACATGGTAAATGAATGATTAAATATATCAAAATTATAGGAGGATATATGTATTACAAGGCAGCATCATGAAATATATATATATATATATATATATATATATATATATATATATATATATATATATATATATATATATATATATATATATATATATATATAATGTTGCATGTCTATGCAAACGCATAATACACGCCACACACATACACATATATATATATCTGTGTGTGTGTCCTATGTGTTTGCGCAGACACATGCAACAAAGACAGACATGCATGTGCATATTTACAGGAATGATGAGCTGAAAAGGCTACCGACATCTGCTTCCTCTGTTGTAAAAAGAATGACGAAAAGAAGCAATTGTTAAACAAGAAAATATAATTACTTACGTTTCCCTCTCCTTTAGGAAACAAGAATCGGGACTAGGGAGATGGTTGGTTAATGCTTAAGGATTAAAAGTAAAAGTATATAATTGAAATTTTTTTTTTTACAGAAATCGAGGCAAAATGGTCTTCTTAAGCAGCAGACCAGCGTTAAGAGGTAAGTTTAACATCAATTTCGGGATTCTTATTGCATATTTTTGATTAGGCAGAGAGATGACGTTTGCAGATGCAGCTTCCGGCAAGTGAACATTAGGAAACGTTGTTGTAATTGGTGATAACGATACTGTAAATATTTAAATTAATTCCCCGCCCTTTGAATTAACTGGATGTTTATTAATTCACGTGATATTTTGAACAGCATTATTATTATTATTATTATTATTATTATTATTATTATTATTATTATTATTATTATTATTATTATTATTATTCAGAAGATGAACCCTATTCATATGGAACAAGCCCACCACAGGGGCCATTGACTTGAAATTCAAGCTTCCAAAGCATATTATGGCGTTCATTCGAAAGAAGTGACAGAGGATAAATACAGAAAGTGGAGATAGTTATTAGAACAACAGATAAAACAAATAAATAAATAAATAAATAAATAAAAATGTAAGTAAATGATTAAAATACGAGAATTGTATTAAGGTAGTAACGCGTTGCAACTTCTCTTGAACTTCCGAAGTTCCAAATGATGAGAATAAGAATCTTTGGCTAGAAACAGACGTTACCCTCATTTCGAAATACTCCCGATCTGCTCTTGTCGAAGATCCCCAAGTCACGTGACACAGGAAGCGACCCATCCAGATAAAAGAGTGTCCGTTTGTCCGAATAACGGAGGGTTGTCAGACCAAGTTGAAAGCCGACTTCGAATGTCCAGATAGCTAGATGGCGCTATCCGTTGTCTGTGATAATCACTACAGGAAATTTTAAGTGTTAAATGTTCTTCTGTTATGTCAGTTTGTGCTTTTTTTTCCTCATACTAACTCACTGGAAATGTCATTTAGATAAACGTGAATTTTCACTTCTTTTTTTTTTTATTTCACTCGGTTTCGATCGCTCATAAGTTTAAAATGTTGGTTTCATTCGGTCGCTTATAATGTTTAAAATGTTAGTTTTGTTCGATAGCTTATATGTTTAAATGTTAGTTTCATTCGATCGCTTATATGTTTAAATGTTAGTTTTATTCAATCGATTATATGTTGAAAAAGTTAGTTTTATTCGATCGCTTAAATGTTTAAATGTTAGTTTCATTCGATCGCTTATATGTTTAAATGTTAGTTTCATTCGATCTATTATATGTTAAAAATGTTAGTTTCATTCGATCGCTTATATGTTTAAATGTAAGTTTTATTCGATCGCTTATATATTTAAAATGTTGAGTTTTATTCGATCGATTATATGTTTAAATGTTAGTTTTATTCGATCGATTATATGTTAAAAATGCTAGTTTCATTCGGTCGCTTATATGTTTAAATGTAAGTTTTATTCGATCGATTATATGTTTAGTTTCATTCGATCGCTTATATGTTTAAATGCTAGTTTCATTCGATCGCTCATATGTTTAAAATGTTAAGTTTTATTCGATCGATTATATGTTTAAATGTCAGCCTCATTCGATCGCCTATATGTTTAAAATGTTAGTCTTATACGATCGATTATGAGTTCAAATGTTTGTTTTATGTGTTAGTTAATCCGCTTGTTGGTTTCACAGATTTGTACTACACCTCTTTTTTTTTCAGGTTCCTTTATAGGCTCCTATCTCCTCTGTGACGTTGGTGATGTTTGTGGGTTTGACACATGAATGTACGGTGTTTGTTTATGATGATAACAGAGATACTGAAGTAGTTACCATATAGTTTCATTTGTCTACTGAAGTAGACAGAGAAATAGAAACGGAAAAATAATATTCTGAACTGACTAAAGTCTAAACTGATCTCATGATACTGATGAAATGAGTTAAGTATACCTTAGTTTTACCAGACCACTGAGCTGATTAACAGCTCTCCTAGGGCTGGCCCGAAGGATTAGACTTATTTAACGTGGCTAAGAACCAATTGGTTCCTTAGCAACGGGACCTACAGCTTATTGTGGAATCCGAACCAAATTAATAGCGAGAAATGAATTTCTGTCACCAGAAATAAATGCCCCTAACTCTTCATTAGCCGGGCGGAGAGGCGAACTCGGCCTAGCGAGTTGCCAGGACACAACTCTACCGACTCGCCCAAGGAAGAGCTTATGAAAGGAGTTACTTCACTGTCTTCTGTATTATTATTATTATTATTATTATTATTATTATTATTATTATTATTATTATTATTATTATTATTATTATTCAGTACATGAAACCTATTCATATTGAGCAAGTCCACAGGGGCCACTGACTTGAAATTCCAGCTTCCAAAGAATATGGTGTTCATTAGGAAGAAGTCAGAGGAAGTAAAGTGAAATACAAAAAGAAGAGACACCACTTATGAAAAAAATTAATAGACAGGTAAATAGATAAAAATGTATCAGAATGCAAGAAGAAGAATATTAGGGTAGCAATGCGTTGCATTTTCGCTTGAACTTCTGAAGTTCCGATTGCACGACATCCTCTGGGAGGCTGTTCCACAGACCAACGGTGTGGGGAATAAAGGACCTGTAGTTCCATATAATCGTTGAGAGTCTTCACAAATGCTGGAAAGGACAGTTACTATAGTACTGTCAGTCTCTCTTCAAGTAACTGACTTGTAGCGCTTTGTTCGATGCATTAATGTATTATATCATAATTATGTTATCACTGCATATTATTCTCTTCAAAATAAGGTTAATTTCTGCTAGGCAAAATTTTAATGCTAATGAATGTTACCGACATAAACGTAAGATACTAAGAATTAGATTATTTATTGTTAAAAGTATCTCGTGGACTTTGAAAATACCTACTCTAAATGTTGATTGACTTATCATTTATTGAAACTGTAGCTGGAAATCCTATGAAAATTCAAAGCTGATAAGTAAAAAGTGTCATAGATGCTGAGATAGAATATAGAATATAGGCCAAAGGCCAAGCGCTGGGACCTGTGAGGTCATTCAGCGCTGAAAGCGAAATTGACAGCAAGAGCTCTGAGAGGTGCAACAGGAGGAAGACCTCGCAGTTGCACTATGAAACAATTGTTAGCAGAGAGTAGAAAGCCAGATGGGAGAAAGAGAATATGCACAAAGGTACAGTGAAAAGAATGAAAGAGGTAGCAGCTAGGGGCCGAAGGGACGTTGCAAAGACCCTATGAGGTGCGCTGACGTCACTACCCACCTAAGGGGTAGGTACCGAGATGAAATCTGACTTATCTTGAAAAGGACTGACTGATTCGTCCAGAATTCATCCACGAGGAAGCGAGTGAAGTCTTCCTCTTGATCTGTAGATTCAAATGGTCCATCCTCCTCTTGCAGGAGTGGCTGTAGCGGTCGTGACGATGACGCTGTGGACAGGAGTCACCTGTGACTGCCCCAGGATCAAGGACGTCATTTCGCTCAGCGAATCCTTCAGGTGAGATGAAGATCCTTATTTTTTTTAACAAGATAGAGGAAGCTGCTTTTTTTTTTTTACAAGATAGGGGGAACCTGCTTTTTTTAGAGTTGCTTTTTAACAAAATAGAGGAAGCTGTTTTTCACAAGATCGAGAAAGCTGCTTTTTTCAACAAAATAGTGGAAGCTGCTTTTGTTTCAACAAGGCAGAGGAAGCTCCTTTTTTTACCATATAAATTTGCTTTTCAACAAAATAGAGGAAGCTGCTTTTTCTTTGCAAAGTAGAGGAAGCGATTGTTTTTTACAAAATAGTGGAGGCTTTTTTTTTTTTTACAAGACAGAGGAAGTGGCATTTTTGGCAAGCTACCGGAAGCTGCTTTTCCTCACAAGATGGAGGAAGCTGCCATTTTACCTGATAAGGGAAGCTGCGTTTTCATCAGACAGAGGTAGCTGCTGTTTCTGACAAGACAGACGAAACTACTTTTCTGACAAAATTGAGGAAGCTGTATTTCTGACCAGGTAGAAAAGGCTGCTTTTTTTTGGACAAGGTAGAAGCTTCTTTTTTCTCACAAGGTAGAAGAAGCTGCCATTTTTATCGACAAGATAGAGGAAGCCTTATCTCTTTAACGAGATAGAGGAAGCAAAGAGAAGGCTGAGGCTTATTCACGGTGGCAGTGAGAAGGGAACACAGAAGCAAGAAGAGTATAACTTTCATAACATGATAATTCATGGCCTCTCCACTCCATTTTATAAACGACAAGTCTCTACATTATCGAATTTTTATTACTGATTGCATTGTTGTAGTTATTTTACTCTTCTCAGCCTGATCCCTAGTCGCGGCCGCCGTTTTTAGGCAACCCTTATGCTCGTGCGTATGTTTGAACCCTTTTTTAGTACAAATTATTATTATTAATTACTAATTTAACCGGTAAATTCGATCCTCTTCATTATTATTATTATTATTATTATTATTATTATTATTATTATTATTATTATTATTATTATTAAGAAATAAGACGCCTAAGAGCTCAAAATAAATGCAGATGTTTTCTATCTAATATTTTATATTCAAAAGGCACCACACTAATGCAATAATAACTGGTCTGCCATTCACTTTTCTCCACTCGTTAAATTGGTTTAGAACATTCAGTGAAAGACACTGTATTCCTTTCAATCGTATAAAAAAATGATTATATTACCGCTGTTAAATCGCGAGAGGCATCATTTCTTTTATAAGAAAGAATTACGTTTTTAAACACTGCTCATAATTTACTGTTGACATCAGTTAAGATTCTGAATGTTAGAATCAATCCTCTCTCTCCCATTTTATGCTCAGTTCTTTTTCATTTGTTTACAGGTGTGACAAAGAATGCATGTCAACAGGAGGGAAACCTGTCTACGGAACTTTGGTCTACGGCCAGGTACTGTCATGAACTTGCCTTTTTTTTTTTTCCATTTCCCCATTTTTTTTGTTAAATGTTACCATTTTTTTCACGTCACCATTTTTTCCATTTCAACATTTTTTCACGTCATCATTGTTTCATTTCACCATTTTTTCTTCGCGTCACCATCTTTTCCATTTCAAAATTTTTTCTATTTCACCATTTTTCCCATTTCGGCAGTTTTTTCATTTCACCATTTTTTTATTTCACATTCTTTTTCCATTTCACCATTTTTTAAATTTCACAATTTTTTTTTTTTATTTCAGCAATTTTTCATTTCACAATTTTTTTCCATTTCACCATTTTTAAAATTTCACCATGGTTTTCCCATTTCAGCAGTTTTTTTCCATTTCACCATTTTTTCCGTTTCACAATTTTTTTTTCATTTCAGCAATTTTTTATTTCACCATTTTTTCCATTTCAACATTTTTTTTTCATTTCAGTAGCTTTTTCATTTCACCATTTTTTTTATTTCAGCAGTTTTTTCATTTCAATTTTTTTTTCATTTCACCATTTTTTTGTATTTCAGCAGTTTTTTTCATTTCAAATTTTTTTTTCATTTCAGCATTTTTTTTTATTTCAGCAATTTTTTTCATTTCACCATTTTTTTCCATTGCACCAATTTTTTCCATTTCACCATTTTTTCCCATTTCACCAATTTTTCCAGTTCACCGTTATTTCACCATTTTTTCCACTTCACCATTTTTTTCATATTTTACCATTTTTTCCATTTCACCATTTTTTCCATTTAACCATTTTTTTCATGTTTTACCATTTTTTTCCATTTCACCATTTTTTTCATATTTTACCATTTTTTCCGTTTCACCCTTTTTTCGTATTTCACCATTTTTTTTCCATTTCACCATTTTTTCATGTTTTACCATTTTTTTCCATTTCACCATTTTTTTTTCTTGTAGATGCCCCTTTTGTAGGAAGATCATCTTCTACTCTCAGACACTAGTTGATTGTCCCTTCCTGAATGAAGACTGTTTTCTACGGAAAGTTGACCTTCCTTATCATTTTCTCGTATTCCCTCGTCATGCCAGCTATCTGTCTACCTGTACCCATCCCTCTTTCTCTGACTATCTATCGGTTTATTTGTCTGTCTCCTGGCAAGTGACAAACATCGCTTCTTATATATCTGATGAATTCGTCACGATGGCATTTAACTCTCGATGACTGATTGTCATCGCTGCTTATATATATATATATATATATATATATATATATATATATATATATATATATATATATATATATATATATATATATATATATATATATATATATATATATATATATATATATATATATAATATATATATATATATATATATATATATATATATATATATATATATATTATATATATTATATATATATTATATATATTATATATATATTATATATATAATATATATAGATATATTATTTATCACATCACCGTGATTCATATACAATCGAAAGCTACAAACGTCCTTTCATATCAATTCACTCTACCTCGGAAATAATATATTTTCATATATGTTACCGAAGGAATTTTTAGTTGATAATAAGTCCCACCGTCCGTGAGGTCGACCAGCGACGGACGAGGAATCACATTCCCTGATTCCCTCGTCCGTCGCTGGTTCGGCCTTCCCAAGACAATGGACAATATCAACAAAATCCCCTTCAGGCTGCATATATGAAAATATATTATTTCGAGTAAATGAAATGAATATTAAGAACGTTTGTAAACTTTCTCTAGATATATATATATTATATATATATATATATATATATATATATATATATATATATATATATATTATATTATATATATATATATATATATATACAGTATATGTATATATATATGTATATATATATATATATATATATATATATATATATATATATATATATATATATATATATATATATATATATATATATATATATATATATATATATTATACATATATACATACAAACACACACTATATATAGTGCAGTAGATATGTGTAAAAAACGTTCCTTTATGTATAGAAACATGAAAATTTGCACAGACACTCTCCAGAATACTATTTATCATACTGGATATAGACCCATCTTCAAAATGCTACATAGCGGAAATGGCAGCCATCTTGTTCAGCCATTACCTAAAATAACAATTTTGCTTGTATCTTTGAAACTAATGACAGGAATTTCATTTTTATTTCACCTATACATATGTTTAGATCGTCAAACATTCCAATTCCATCAATTAAAATAAAATAAAATATATTATATTATTTTATTTTTCTGATGTATGGTGATGTACAACAGAATGTGGTGGCGCCTGTGTTTTGCATGTTTGTGGTTGTAGTTCCGTCCTTGTATTAACGAGAAATTGAAAATGGCCAGTAAATTTCAATTAATAGATCCACAGCATGATTGCATAAAAACTTCACCTAAATTCGAAAAGACAGATTGGACCAAATGTGCTTTGTGTCAGAGTGACAGCTCAGAGATTCTTGTGTGTCCTGCTGACAGCAAACGAAAAGATAAAGGGGCAGCGTACAAAATTTTTTCTGAAAACATTTTAAAATTCCATGAAATTGGGAGGTTGCCCTTAGCACTAGACATTCAAAGACTTGGCGAAGGACCAGTCATTGCAGAAACTCTTCTAATTAATGAAGCAAAGTGGCACAAAACCTGCCTCCTAAAATTCAGTTCCATGAGGCTTGAAAGAGTATCAAAAAGGACAATGGAGGATGCAGATACACCTTGTTCTTCCAAGAAGTATACCAGACAAGCTGGAACAAGTAAGATCAATGAACTGTGTTTCTTCTGTGATGAAAATACCCCTCAGACACATTACATGATGCCTCGACTTTTGAGCTGGACAACAGGGTCAGACAGTGTGCACTCAAGTTGCAAGATTAAAGAATAATAGCAAAATTCAGTCAGGGTCATATGATTGCAATTGAGGCCAAGTACCATTTGCACTGCTTGGTCGCTTTTTACAACAAAGCAAAAGCATCAGATGCCATAGATTCAAACGATGATGATGACAGAAGTGTTTACAGTAGGGCTTTTGCAGAGCTGGTTTCCTACATTGAAGAGATTTCAACAGAAGCAGAAATAGCTCCAGTATTTAAGCTTGCTCAATTAAACAAAAAGTACACAACACGACTGCAACAATTAGGGATTCAGAGCCCATTGAAAGTAAACAACGCTAGATGGAGTTGCAATAGTGAACATGTTGAAACCTGGTGCTTCAAAAACATTTGATGATTACGCTCACAATATCTTTGTTCCATACATCAAAAAACAGCTGCAAACTACAACTCGAGTAGAAGTGATTTGGGATCAATACTTTCCACAGAGCTTGAAGAGCTATGCAAGACAAAATCGTGGTTGTGGTTCTCGTATCAAAGTTACTGGTTCAACAAAGGTGCCTTCAAACTGGCAGCAGTTCCTGCGTTCAAGTGAGAACAAGACTAACCTCTTCAAATTTCTGGCACAGAAGATAGTGCGTTTTGAGACAGAAAAACAAGTTGTGACCGCTATTGAGAAACAAGTGTTATCGACCAATGTTGATGACCTGTCACACCTTTGCCATTGTAATCATGAGGAAGCCGACACTCGGCTGCTGCTGCATGTAAGTTGAGTTGTAACTAAAGGCTTCAAAAAGATCTTGATCAGAACTGTGGATACAGATGTTGTAATTTTGGCAATATCGGTCATTCATCAGGTAAACCTCACCGAGCTGTGGATTGCTTTTGGGACTGGTCAGCACCTGAGGTATATTCCAGCACATGAAATTGCAGCCAAACTGGGTTCTGAAAAAGCTAAAGCTCTGCCCATGTTTCATGCATTGACAGGCTGTGACACAGTTTCCTCCTTTGCAAATCGTGGCAAGAAGTCAGCCTGGGAAACATGGCAAGCATACCAAGACCTATCACCAATTTTGAGGATTCTAGCCATTAACCCACAGTTTCTTTCAGAAGGGAGCATATCAGCTATTGAACGCTTTGTGATCCTGTTGTATGACAGAACCAGCATGCTTTTAGATGTGAACGAGGCTCGTTATGAATTGTTTGTGAAGAAAGGCAGAGGTATGGACAATACACCTCCCACAAAGGATGCTTTGATCTTGCATATTCGTCGAGCTGTGTACCAAGGGGGTCATATCTGGAGCAAGGCTCTTATGGCACCGCCATTGTATCCATCACCCGAGGAGTGGGGATGGACAATTTCTGATGAATGGAAACCTGTTTGGACCACTCTACCACCAGCAAGTAAAGCAGTTCAAGAACTTTTGAAATGTGGGTGCATCAAAGGATGCAGAGGAAACTGCAAGTGCAAGAAAGCTGTTTTACCATGTACTGGATTATGCAAGTGTGATGGTGACTGCGAATACTAATGTATCGTTATTGTCACTGTTGTTTCAGCAGCATCATGATCAATTAGATATAACTGACTTCTCATGCAGATATGCGAGTTTTTGTCTTTTTTTTTTTTTTATATTGAATTGTGAATTAATATAGATTATTGCTTCTTGGATCATTTAAAGTTCATTGTTGTGTCAGTCATGTATACTATTTAGTATATATAGGATGTGCGAGATTCTTTGATTACCATTGTGTTTGAATTTATGTTTGCCAGCAAAGCCAGTATATAGTATTCATCTAAGAGAGGTAAAAAAACAGACATTTTGGTAGCTCATATTGATACAAATGATGATCATTATTGTTTTATATTTATAAGTCACCAATGTACTTTTTTGCAGATATATTAAAACTTTTGATACCGATTTTTCGATGCATAATTTGCTAAAATATGATATCATCGCATTATAAAGAAACTGAGTGAATTTAGACTGTTTTTATATCATCCCATCTATAGCCAGACCCTTAAAATAGGGGTACAGACACAGTTATGAATCCTTTATCTTCCTTAGTTCCCCAGATATCGAGAAAATTTAAATTTTCTGTAATGGCCGAACAAATATGGTTGCCACAGGGGTTACGGGCAATTTTGAGAATGGGTCTACATCTGAAGTGTTACTATTTATATTTATCTATCTTTATGCAAAATTTCATGCTTCTATACCAAAATGAACAATTCTTCTGATATTCTCCACATATCTACTGCACTAATATATATATGTTGAATGGCGCCCAAAGAAAGGCTTTCAAATATGTAAGATTGCTTCTCTCCAAACGAATAGGAATCTGACGCTTGCCTAGCTGGTCTTCACGCCGGAGCTCTAGGTCTGGAAGGTGGAATTCTCGTCGCCCAGCGAACTGACAACCCCGAGAGACCCATCAAAGCCACCTGCAGAAACAGAGTGTGCTCTCAAACCTTGTAAGTTACGAAACCATCAAAGAAGAAGTGTTCTGATGTAACTCTAATCAACAGGATGTCAAGGTTACGAGAAGAACCTATGTACTTCATTGAGAGCCCTCGGTACTCGCGCTCCAGTGGGTGGATTATTTATTATCCACGTTACAGAATGGGCGTCTCGGGAGCTCTCTGCGAATGCCATTCTATTTCCGAAACTTGTAGCTTTACTCTCGGAGTCAATGACCTGAGTCGAAGCGACGCCACTTCGCATTTAATAATTAGCCATTTTAGACCAGCTGGTAATTTCTTACGTAGGAAAGGAAAAGAGATGCAATTTTCCTCAATTAAAAAGAAAAAAAAAAAGAGGTTTTCTTGCTCGTTCTACCGATCCCCCGCTGCCGTTGATAAGCAAGCAGGTTGATTCCAGAGATGAATTGGTGGTATTCTTCACACTCTATCCTTAGGACTATATTATCTTTTGACAAGTACATAGCCATTTAACAGGTTTCATGTCTATGCCATAACTTTGGCGGGATTCTCTATAAAGTTCTTGTATCTATAGATAATGACTATACGAAGTGAGGATTCTTGAGGGAGATCAGAATATGAGATTTCCTGTTCTATATAGATAGATAAGCATGTGTAGTTAATAGCAAAGCACAAGAAAGTACATATATGAAGTGTTTTTGTTAAGATATGGACAAATACAGATTTATCCTTTATTACACGAATTATTTACTATTACTGACTTGCACGGAGAAACAAATTCAGGGTTATATCTGGTCTTGCAAAGGGGAATAGAACAGATTCCCAAAAGCTCCCTGTATAGATTTATTTTTGAATATATTTGTACCCATTCATACTGTGGATACGTTTCTCCATTTCAAGACTCATGGTACTGAGTGATTTTTAATTATTAATGCTACTGAGTAATTTTTAATTATTAATGCTACTATGAGTAATTTTTAATTACTGATTTGCATCTTACCTCATTACAGAGTACCTAGCGGTCCTGTGTACACTATGGGAAATGGAACATTCATGACTGACCGTAAGTACAGTTACCCATTTTTAGCTTTTCTAGATGTTTTGTATATCCCTTAATTTTGAGTGATAAAATTGGCCGAGTAGCTTTCCTAGATATTCTGTATTCCTAAACTTTGAAACAGAGATGAAACTGGTTGAGTAACTTTCCTAGATATTCTGTATTCCTTAATTTTGAAAGAGCTGAAATTGGCTGAGTAGCTTTCCTAGATATTCTGTATTCCTTAATTTTGAAAGAGAGCTGAAATTGGCTGAGTAGCTTTCCTAGATATTCTGTATTCCTTACTTATTGATGAGGAATTCATCCCCTCGTCATTTCTTACCAAAAACTTACGAGAATTCATCTGCCTACACAATGATAGATATTCTGTATTCCTTAGTTTTGAAAGAGAGCCACAATAAACTAAGACAGCTTTCCTAGATATTCTGTACCTTCATTTGAGAGAGAGACCTTACAGAAATTGGTTGAGAAGATTACATCAGATACATGATTCCTTAGTTTTGAAAGAGAGCTAGACATTTTTGCTGCCTGGTTCATCTTGATTATTTTATTGGGCTCCAGATATTCTGTATTCTTAATTTTGAAAGATCAAGTTGTATACTGCTTGCTAATTTCACTACAGATATTCATTGTATCTCTTGATTTTGAAAATGAAATTGGCTGAGTAGCTTACTGATATTCTGCATACCTTAATTTTGAAAGATGAAATTCACTTAATCTTTCAGATATAACTCTCTCTTTACTTCTTGAAAGATGAAATTGTATGAGTATTTCCTAATATTCTCTTCTTCCACTTGAAAGATGAAATTATTGAGAGGTCCTAGACGTTTTGTATTCTTACAACAATAGATAATTTTTGGAGTAGCTGAATATCTGTGTCATTCCAGAAGAGAGAGAGGAAAATTGTTGAGTAATTTCTAATTGGTGGTGGATAAATACCTTATAATATCAGGTGATTAATTTAGGGCATCTTTTGTTTATTTTCAGATGCAAAATGAGAATTCGTGTCATTTTTACATAAAAACTTCCAAGAATTCATCTGCCTGTTAATGATGAATGATAATAATAATACTCACAAGACCACACAGAATATGCTTATTGGTAGAGAGGAAGATAAAAAAAAAGAATCTGTGAAACTTTAGTAAAATAATTATCAATTTACATATTCTATCTTCTCACAGTAACCATTGAGATTTTTGCTTCTTTCATCCTTGATTTTTTTATTCTCCCTCTAACCTGGTAGTCCTTTTTGACACCACATTCTTTGTAAACTGCTTGCTAATTTCAAGTAAATATGGCCATTGTTGTTAATTATTCCTTATGACATAACACTGTGTTCGCCCTGAAATATTGACTAATAATATTACGAGAAAAATCTTTCGTCACTGAACTCAAGCTATTTAGACTTTTTGTTCCAAGAGTCATCATTGATCCACAGCAATTACAGAAACGGAATGTTTCATAATCTGAACGAAATTTCAAGAAGTTAATTGACAATGGCTCAAAGTACTGTGGCTATGGTTTTAAAATGAAGACTAAACTGTCAGGCCACTGCTTCTTAAGAAGTAGGAATCTAATTCCATGATCGACTTCATCTCGAATGCATTTACAATTATTAATCTTATTAATCTATATTTTCTTTATCAGTGATTTTCTTCCCAACATTTATCTCCTCTTACGTTCTTCCTACTTGACTGACATTTTTTGGAAGGTCATTCTCAAGTCAATGGAATACTTGGTGGTCATTATCCATATGAATAGTGATCTCCACGGATCTTTCCTAGATAAGCTATTTAGACTTTTTCAAATCATTGCTGCAGTTTAAGAATGTTATCTAATCCTGCATTTCTAAAGGGTCACTCAACGAATTTAAAGGTTTTGTCTCTAGTAACTGCCTGACGCAGAGTCACTATCCACTCGCGATGCAAAAGACTCCTTAGGGATCTTTCCTAGACAGTGACCCCAACAAGGATCGGCGGTCGTTATCTAGGACTGATATTTCTTGAGGGTCTTATGTAAGAATGGAATACTTGCGGTCCCTTTACTATCTAGAAAGATCTCCCATGGATCTTTCTCGATAGTGACCACAAATAGGCTTGGGGTCGTTATCTAGGACTGATATTTCTTGGGGGTCATTATCTAGACTGGAACTGCTTGGGGGTCACTATCTAGGAAAGATTTTCCGATCTTTTGCGGCCGGCAGTGACCCAAAACTGTTAGCTCAGGGTCGTTATCTAGACCGATATTAAATTGGGGTCATTTGAATAAAAAGACTGATCTTTTGAAGGGGTCACTTTGAGATGCCTAAAATATTGAGTGAGGAAAGAAATCTTTTCAAAAATTATGTTGAATTCAGGCATTCTGCAATGTGAGCTACTTTCTCCATTTAGGTTCTTGACTTGTTATTATTATTATTAATACGGTTTCTTTTGATTTGCAACTAATAATAACCACTTAGAAGAATAATAATAATAATAAGCCTGTGTATTATTATATTTTTATTATTACTATATTAATACCCATGATCAATTAAAAGAGCAAAAAAAATTAAAAGTAAAAGAATAAACAATATGTAAAAGAAAATAGCAAAGGGAAAGAATAAGAGCCCTAAAAGAAATATTGCAAGAGGAATGCCAGCTGAACAAACAAGGCATTCGCACTTAGTCTGAACTTCAGAAATACCTGTGCTTCAACCACATGATTTGGTCACGACAGAAATCAAACTTCTAGAAGAAGGTGACACTGAACCACACATAAGCAAATTTACATACGAAAACATCAGTGAATGATTATTAAAAAATAACCGTTTCCTAGGCACAACGGGATTAATAACAGGAAGTAGTCAAAAGAGTTTGACAGCTGTCATATTTAATGGATCGTATGTAAACTGTTATTTGCCGACAGAGATTAGCATCCAACAATGCAAAGCAAAAGAAAGCTTGAAAACGCGGCAAGCTTTCAAAGAACAATCTAAGAATATCTGAATTTGTCGATGAAGCTCTCAGGAAAGAGGATAATGACTGACAGTAGCGGAGACAAGATTACTGTCGAAGAAGTTAATTATAGAAATACTTACAACTGGCAAGGCAAAGGTTGTAAAGAAACTGTCAACATTTTGGATTTTTAGTTTTCCGTAAAAGAAAAACTACTGCGATGGCTATTTGTCAGTCCGTCCGCACTTTCTCTGTCCGCTCTCAGATCTGTGTTCATTGATACAGATGGTTGCAAATTGGTATGTTGATCATCCATCCTCCAATCATCTAACATACCAGATTACAGCCCTCAGCCTTAGTAGCTTTGATTTTATTAGGTTAAAGGCCATGATCGTACTCCCCGGCACCGCTGGTGCCAACAACACAGGCCACCGCCACCAGCCACAAGTGAAAGTCGCGCCGGGGATGAGAATTTCATGGGCCGTGGCGCTGAAAGTTTCATACAGCATTATACGCTGTACAGAAAACTCGACTGCACCGAAAAAACTTCGGCGCATTTTTACTTGTTAGTTAATATTACAATTTATCCCTCACCATTGCAGGAACGGTAAAGGGTCCTTCTAAAGTCATCGCATCTCTTCACTGGGAAACAAACAGACGCGCCATCCAATGCTTGGGCAGAACCCCTGCTTCTGATGTGCTTGCCCCTGTTACATCCCACGATGGTAAGTTTGCATGTTGCCAGTTACCAGCTGATTAGGAAGTGAATGGTCTATGATCAGTTGTTTCTATGCCTTTACAGAAAAGACTGTGCAAAATGTCTTGCAGGCATTCAAACTCCTCCCTCTCTGAAAAGGTACACAATTTTTTGCAAATAATCAAATAGTTATCCATTCATTTTTCAGCCGAATATAAAACAACCCAGTTTACATTCAGAGCAAGCAAGGGCGATGCTCTCCAAGTGATGTTCTCCCAACCAAATCCACTGCCATTGGATACTTTTGTGACACGTTTACCAGGGGATAAGGATGAGAGACAGAGCTTGGACTATGACAATGTACAACCAGACGTCACTGCTCTTTATTATGCAGGCAGCCATACAACACGGGCTTACTTTAACATCATCGTAAGAGGTAAAGATCTATACTCTCTTCTAGCTTCCCCACTCTCATATACGTAGCACTGTTAACTAAGTTTTGATTATGTTTCCTTTCAAATGTTCAGTGTCTGAGCAGTCTGATTAAATCCTGTCATCAAGTTACCATAAAACTAGTGACACTGTCTATGATGCTCCGTTTTGTTTAGATTTTTCTGAACGACAAATTTGAGGAACTTCTTGATTTTGCTCTGGGCAGTCTCTGAACACCCTTAAAGGGATGTTTATCAGGCAGTTTAAGTTTCTGTTGAAAGACTCTGATAAGAATTCACGTGAGGGATATTATTTCTACTGAGAGCTCATTTTATTAACCTGATTTTTTCCCATGTTTTAAGGACATACAGAGGTAAGGTAAAGCAACTTATTCATCTTTGCTTCCTCACATATATTAGGTTACAGGATGCTTCAACTAATAGAATTAATGACTACTCTTCTGTAAGAAATCTTATGTTTGAACATTGGCACACCCCTGTAATCGTGAAGGACTTTTCTCACTGAACTAGCATGTTGTCCGTTTCAGTAATGCCTAACAATTAAAGTGTAATAAAATTTCATTTTCTATTTCAGCAACAAAGTCATTCCCTTAGGTTACAGTTGAGTCATGTGTATTGTCTCACATGCAGTAAACCTTGTGACGGCCATGGGTATTTGCCATTTACATTTTTGGAAATATAAACAGTACATAAAACCTTTACCCTAAATTGTTACTTCTGACTCTCCAATCAGTCTCAATTGTAGATTAAAGATTTTCTCTTACCTAGCGCTGTTTATCACCTTTTCTTCCTTCTAATTCTTTATAAGCTGGTTTTACATTTTTCTTAGACTACTTCCATAATTGTGTATTTAGACATCCCCTTTAAATGTGACATATTAGATCTGGCAATTTCACTGCTGACTAAAAATTATTTTTCTTGTGATTCTGACATTTCTATATAAACTGTTATGTGTGGTCTGCTAATTCTGGGCTAAAAGGGTTTCTCGAAAGGACATGTCCCAAACCTACTATAATCAACCTCAATGGAGTTTTGCCTCGTAGTCAACCTTTAATTTCGGAGCATCTCTGCTGTAAGGATTATCTTGGGGTGTTAATATAATACTAGTGTTATTCTTTATGCAGATTGTGAAGCAGGAAAGTACGGGAATAAGTGTCAACACACTTGCCCAAGATGTGAGAATGGTGGTGAGTGCCACAGCAACACAGGCGAGTGCATCTGCCCACCAGGATTCGCGGGGAACTTGTGTCAGAAAGGTAAACACGATGTTTTGTCCTTCGTAGACCTTGCTCTAACTTGCCTTTGTGGTTCCATGAGCTCCTTATGCCTTAAACGTCGAACCGAAGAAGAAAAATACTGAAATTTAACGTCCAATACTAGAGAAAGACACATTTTTCAATCGGGTCAGTGACCAACTTTTACAAAAACTTTCTTGAAAATTGAGGTTTAGGGTTTGATCTCTCTGGGATTCTGGCTTCAGAGTAACGCCTAAATGTATTAAAATATATTAATAGCTTTTGTTTCCTAAATGACCTCCTCAGTAAATTGAGTCTATACTGGTTTCTGGATATTATTTGAGCCATAACTTGAATCCAGACCATCACAAAAATGAATGAATGTTCTTTGGAATTTTCTTGAAATTTCCTATAAGAGGTAAAGCTACTGCTAAGCTTGATAATCCTTGATTGATCCTTAACCAATCAGAAAAATTTGAATTTTCGTAGATATTTATTTCCATTTATCTATATCGCCATTAGAATGTACATATTGGATTCCTTGACGTGGCTGGCTTTCCATGAAATCCTCGTGAAAATAACTTAAGTTTGTAACATGTCAGCAACTACAACTACCAAAATTAAATTCTTTTCATTTTCGTTTTACTATAGCTTGTCCCGAAGGCCATGTTGGTAATGACTGCAAGCTACAGTGCAGCGAAAAGAGTTCCACTTTAGTCTACCTGATGGATTCCTGTGAAGGACTCACGTTTTGTCTTCCAAGTCCTCTAGGATGTACCTGTGCTGCGGGATACAAAGGCGTGCTGTGTGACCAGTGTAAGTAAGAAATAATGGTTACAGATTCATTCTACCATGGATGTGTTTATGCATTTGTAAGGATGCTACAAAAGCTCTTATTTTTACTTAAAATCTTCACTGTAAAGTTCAATATGCATTTGTAAGTGTCAGGAAATTAAATATTTATTGTTACTGATATTCATGCCATCCCAAATATGACAGAACAGATAACATTTTAATAAAGACTTTAATACATTTCTCAAGCACTTACTGAGAGTTTTTCTTAGTTTCAGGAAGTTTCCCATTTAGGAACGTCGACATATATAATAAACTTACAGCATAAAGTACATAGCTTTTGTAAAAATAAGTTTGGGCAAACATACATAAACATTTGCATCTTGTCAACCGGATATGAGTCGTAATAGCAATGCAAGAAAGGCTTTGTTATCACTTCAGACAATTCTCTGTCACAGCTGAATTTTCGGTCTGTTGTCTGATGATCAGGTTAGTAATTAATATCTTGCAATTCAGGCACTTACCTTAATTTTTTTTTTGTATTTCTCTTCCTCTTTTCTTAACGATTTCTTAGCTTGTGGCCTTGGGGAGTATGGTGCTGGGTGCACTGGTAGCTGCCAAGAGAAGTGTCAAACCGACGACTGTGAACCAGTTACAGGAAAATGTAAGTCTCTCACTCAAGGACGTTTGAACTTCAACCTGGAATGATAGGCAGTGACGTTTTAGGGCCTCTAAAGTTCATTCACTCAGTTGCTTCTTAGCTAGCATATGCATAAAGAGTTTCTTGTTTAGTGTTATATTAAAGCAGCGATAGTCCATTAACTTTTTAAAATCCTCTGTTAACATGCGCTACTTTTACCCCTAAAGAACATTTCGTGGATTTGAAAATCAAAGAATATTCTGTCTTGTTTTCAGATATCAGCTGTTTGATTTTCATATGACTGAGACAAACATTAGCATTTTAGGGTAAAATTAGAAGCAATTGGAACTTTACAAAGAAAGTTCTCATTAGGCAACATATTCACTACCGCTTGTTGAAGCGGATTAAATCTTATGAATAACTTATTTTGCTTAAGATGCTAATATACTTTGCAGCATCAAGTTAAATTGTTGTGAAGTAGCAATATACTGTTTCCACTCTTCAGAAGTACTATGAGAAATCTAAGTATACTGAATATCTTTTTGAAATGATTTGGATAAAGTATTGAATATTGCCATATTTCATTCTGATTTCTCTAATCACGAAACTACAAAGAAACTTAGTGTTTTGTTTATTTGAATATCCACAAAGAATTGATGGAATCTTTTCAGGTCCACCTTCACTCCCTAAGAACATGAGAGTTCAAGTGGCATCTCCCAGAAATCTGACTTTGTCTTGGGACAGCACTGGGGACGATGAAGAACATCAAGATAAGCTATATTATCATGTTGGCTATAAGGTCAGTAGTTCACTGAAATCGTTTATAAAGTTTTGATGAGTGTTACATTATAACCAGCAATCATTCAAAATCTTGCAAAAATATTAGGAGACTTAAAGCACCAAGTAATACAGTTTTGGGCATTTACTGAAGGCAAATCAAGATTCAGAAAAATACAACAATCTTGATTTTGGCAGTAAGAGTCAAAAGAATGTATATAAAAAAAATTGCTTCTTGAAATAAAATGCCATTCTTTGCTAAATATTCCTTGACGCAGTTACTGACCCACATGAGCTGCGATTACAAGGAGGAAAATGAGAAATGGAACAGGATTGTCGTGGAAAACCAGCCCATTGTCATTAGCGGTCTCCAGGCTCATGCATCATACAACGTCTGCCTCTATGTCTTCCGAGATTCGGATTCGAAGAGAACTGCTGAGGAATGTTACACCGTTGAGACAGGCGTAGAAGGTAAAGGATGACGCAATTAACGTACTGACCATTAAAAATTTTGTATTCTGAAACTCATTTGTACATCTACTTTTGTAAGATTGATTTTCTTAACATAGTAATTATGGCCATAATTGCACTTGTATGTCACACTCCTCTCTACTTTTATTTTGCATATAAATGATATTGTTCATATTAGAAAAGTGACATCTGGGATGCTGAGAACCCAGACCTGACCGAGGTTGGAAATCGTGTGACACTTACTGTATAATTTATCACTTTGACCAATACTAACCAGCTCTCTTGAAAAAACCTCAACATTATTCTGGCTTATTGCCATTTATTTTCTCACAGGCCCAGAAAAATAGTAAAATTTCAATGCAGTCTATTAAATTCGTTCAGATTCATTGGAATTAAAAAGAAATTAATCATTAATAAACATATCTTTGAATCTTTCAGTGCCAACCGTGAATGTTACTGGGCTTGTGTGCACCCCGGGTGGCTCTGAAAATATTCTGTGCTCTGCAACGATAGAGGGAACCTGCGCTCATTACAATGGGCCCAATGTGGAGCTTTCCTTTTCCCTCTCGTACGAGGATTGTAATGGCACCAACGTTTTGATCGAGGAATCTGAATTACTGCCTCCTACTATCGATGAGTTCCATAGCGGAGTTATCAACCACACCTTCTCTGGACTAATACCTGGCCAGATGTTTGTACCAACAGTGAGAGTTAAACGAGTTCCGGTACCTGAACAACGAGCTACAGACCTTGTATACACAGATGAAAAAGGTAGGTTTTATCAATATAACTAATGACTTCGTGATATCCAGAAGCTATTAATCATAACCTCGGAATCAGCAGAGAAATGTCACTGACAGATAACAGCATTTTGAAAAGCTCTTGCACTCTAAAGACTTCTTGGATTACCATTTCTTTCATATCCTTCTTCCCCACTAGCACCGCCACCTGTGAAGGATTTGAAGGCATTTCCCTTGAATGAAACTGACGAAAGTGATGTGGAATGCCCCAAAGCCCATCCAATGGCAAAATCATGGGCCAAACATCACTGTCGAAGACAAAGTGTATGAAATCTCTCCTGAAGACGGTGCTAAGTGTTCTGATGTTGAGAGCTACCAGTATTGTTTCACTATCAGCCATCTGAAAATGGATAGCACTTATAACGCACAGGTAAGAAAGCAATTTATCACTCCTCAAATGCCTTTTTTTTGAATCCTTGACGTATCTTTTATTAGAAGTTCGTGATTTGTTAATTATATCATCCTTGGAGAGGAGTTTTTGGAACATCTGGATTTTGTGATTGCTTGTCCATGTGTTTGTATTTTTTTTTTTTTTTTGGTGGGGGGAGGATGCTAACATATTAACTGAAACTATGCATAACCGCGTAAGTCAGAGATCGCACATGTAAATCATTTGAAGTTTTTGTAACAGCCGGGGCTCCTAAAAGTAAAGGGTGCTACTTTGGCTTGTTATCTACGCGTCACCTACTCCGAGGTGCTAGTACTAAACATGGCGGAAGCTCAATGGGACGCCGTGTTTAGTACTAGCCCTCGGGGATCAAAGTATTATATACACCCATTTCTATATTGTGTGGTTGACAAATAATAAACGATATCTTCGTGCGGCCGTCTACTTTACATTTACCATACGGTGGTTTGAAATTTGTACGGTGTAGATATTTCTTCCTTGTAGATAACAAGCCAAAGCAGCACCAAGTAAGTACTTGCCGATCCCAGAAACAAAAGTTCCTGTACTAAAAAAAACTTCCCTTGGGTTTAGGGTGGGTGTATGACAAGAATTTACGAATCAGTGACCCAGGGGAAAAATACCATCGGATGGGAGCTGTAGTCGTTGAAGGACTGCTGATGTGGACTGCAAGAATTAAGATAAGAATAGGGACAATGGCAAAAACACCAGTACTGGTAGTTTTGACAAAGGGTTTTCTGTCCTAAAACAAAGACCTTCAAAGTTACGTTACCAATTTTCATCCAAGGCATCTTTTCAGATCACAGTTGGGACCTCACACTTCCAGAGCCAAGTGAGCAAATTTGAATTCAAGACCTTCGCAAGTACGTTAATCCTACAACTTTATTCTCTTTCCTTGTTTATTTTTATTCCTTTAGATATTTTGCTTTTAACTGAGGCGTTTAAACGCCTCAGTATTCTTAAGTTCCCGGTATTAATTATTCATAAATAAGTTCTGCGCGTAAGTTTTATTTATTTGTAAATAAGAGACATTCTAGGATCTATGTTTCTTCAGAGAGAGAGAGAGAGAGAGAGAGAGAGAGAGAGAGAGAGAGAGAGAGAGAGAGAGAGAGAGAGGGGGTGTAGTGTAGCTGGGGACGGGGATCTGTGGTTTTTCTTCCTTTTCTACAATTTGATTTATTCTTATGCCCTCAGTTGCTTTCCATCTCAAACATTCGTCGTTTTTGCTTAGTTTTACCTCCAGAGGGTAGATATTCCAATTGGAAGATATTCAAATAACTTTCATGAATTTCCGGTATTAACACTTATTTTATTTAGTCCATTAGTATTACAAAATTCAAAAGGATGGTCTCTGAAGTTCTTTCGTTTTCATTAGAGAATTTGTCTTGATGAACAATACCCAACCAGGTGCTAGATCATCCAAAATGTCGTCTGTATATATATATATATATGTTTCATGTCTTATGTAACTGCATACGTTCTCCACGTTTGTGTACTAGTAAATGACAACATAGGCTTCATGCTTACAAACATTAACGCAAATAAGTTTAAGCTTTTTTTTCCTCTCTCTATCTTTGGAAGATCGGACTTCGTAATCTGATTTCCTCACCTTGAGTACAAAAAAATTACATTTCTTGTTTTTGTTGATTCACAACCAAGAATATGATCCATTAAGATAAGTTCTCTCTCGACATGAAGAGCCCGGTGAACCACTACTACAGATGGAGGAGCGTGACAAGAACGCCCTAGGAGTTTCCATTACCCCACCGACCTTCACTGGAGGAAGGCTGAAAAACTGCACGGTTGCGGGACCGAAGGACTCTTGCGTGATACCTTACGAGGAAAACAGCAAGACTATGAGGTGTGAGGTTGGTATCTTCGAACAGCAACTGATCCAGTCTTCTAAAGTAACCTAACCTAACCCAACTTAACTAAACCTAAGGCCTACTCCTTTAACTAAGATTAGGGAATGTCATGCCAAAATTCTGGAGTAGGAAGATGGGCCATTTTTGTGTAGATGCTTTCAGCCTCCACCCAAACAATGACCTATTTTTTTTTTTTAACTTTGCGTGTAATGCGAAGACATGATCCGTATTTACAGCAAATGTCAAATCAGGAAAGTTGTCAGGGGGCGAATTTCGATGTTAGATAATTTAGAAAATCTGTCAATATGACATTTATTACTTTACCAATATCAATAGAAAATACTTGTTTGTACACACATATACTTTCACTCACATGCATAAACACACACACACATTGTATACACTGTAATATATATATATATATATATATATATATATATACTATATATATATATATATATATATATATATATATATATATATATAAAATGTGTGTGCGATTATAATCATTTTATCATGTGATTCGTTTATCACACATTACCGCAGGTGAAAACGAGACTAGGTGTAGGTAATGACCGGTTTTACCTTATTGCCAATCCATTGACGAGGGACTGATACATATACATGTGATTTCCAACACTATGTAGCAGTCCCTCGTCAGTGGCTTGCAAACAAAGCTGAAACTCGTCAGACTAATAATGCACCAGTGCTCCTCATTTTTTCACCTTTGTGATATGTTATATATATATATATATATATATATATATATATATAGGTATATATATATATAGAGATAGTATATATATATATATATATTTACATTATATATATATATATATATATATATATAAATTATATAATGCACACACGTTCTTAAATACCGAGACTTTTCTTCTGTCTCCCCCTTTTCCTGCATCCCAAAATTATATAACCTTTCCCACATTTTATCTGAAACGCAGGAAAATAGTCATGCAACAACAGACTGAAATTATAGATTGCATTGATCTGCCTCTCTTATACTGCAAATGATGAAGATAAATGCTCAAAGAGAGAGGCATACACATATACATGTATTTATGAATACATACGCCCACACATCATACAAATTTATACATACAGTACATGCTTGGGTAGCTGTCCTGCTATTTTGCTCTATATTATTTGTTTTGTTTTATTTATGATTATTGTTTGCTTTTTTAGATTAAGAATTTGAAATCTGGAACCAAGTACAAACTCGAAGCATACTGCTGCAACGTCATGCTCTGTGGGAAGAAACGGAAGATCGAGATGGTCACAAGACCCTCACCTGCATTCCGAGGTTTTGCCCGAGTGGAGGACGACATCACCAATTCCACCATTCCCCTGACTCTTCCAAAGCTCATCAACACAGGAGAGACCAAAAGGTTTGAGCATTTTCTGAGTTTTTTTACCACTGAAATCTGCTATTAACGTTAGCAAAAGTTCGCATGAGCAGACACGTAGTCAGTCATATTGTGATTTTCCTTCGTTATAAAAGGAAACATTAAGTTTTCTGTTATATCGTTGTTTCAGTATAGCTGGTCAACTGTCCTGAAAACCTAAGTAAGGGAAACCAAGCTCTTTATGGTAAAAACAAATTCACTTTTGTATCATCGTTCCTATTTTCCACTTGTTAAAAAAAAAAAACTTATAATTAACCATGTCTTGTTCACCAATGACAGCAACCTTGTGGTAGTCGTTCAACACATTCCCAAAGACGGGCAGAACCAAACGCAAGACCTGCGAAACGAGAGCCTCAAGATTCTGAGCAATCATGAAAGAAACAGACGAGGGAAAAACTGTGGTGAATCGACTTGGATTGCTGCGGTGCTTCCTGGAGTAAGTAACATAAACAACGGTTTACTATTTCATCTCAGTTTCCTGTTCTTAATATTGATTGTTAACACACGACTGCAACAGACAAAAACTTTTATATGGGTTAAATTGAGATTCATCATCATTCATCATACCCCGTATGGGGATATTGACTGTAATATAGGTAGACAATATCTAAAGGGTTTTGACGGCCCTTCCGTCCGGAGTCAAATCTTTATCGATCATACTGTCCCCTCATTTCTTTCGTCCCTCTATATTTTCTGTCCAATCCCTTATCAAACTTCACTCCTCGCTGTCTCTTCCCCTGCCAACTCGCCATGGGCCAGCGCGGCAGGGTATGGCCCACACTCTTCCCTAATGAGTTACAACCACAGACGAAATTCGGCCATGCCTGTTGGGTCAGCGGATTTAAATTAAGGCCCAACCACTCGGTCTGATTTGGGTAGGGACTGTGTGCTGTAGGCCTACAAGCGACTACCCACCCCCAAAATAGTGCTCAACATTGCTACATACTATGTAAGAACCCTCTCTGAAGAGATACACCTGAGCAGCCCCGAAACAGAGACATTATCGGAATCTCTGAGATGAGGAGACCAGGTGAGAAAATCCAAATGCTTAAAAGCGGACACCTGCTTTACAACAGTGGCAAGGAAAGCAAACAAAATGGTGTTGGATTTGTCATGAGTAAAAACTTACAGAGCAACACGGAGAAGCTCACAGCCACATCTGACAGAGTAGCTAGTGTCACTCTTGGAATTTCAAAGCAGTGCAGACTAACAATCATACAGGTATATGCTCCCACATCAGTGTCATCCCAGGAGGAACTGGATAACTTTCATGATGACCTATATACCACTCTAAATAATAACAAAGCCCATTACAACATCATAATGGGGATTTCAATGCTAAAATTGGACAAGGGAGTTTGTGTTAGCAAATTTGATATGGAGAGAGAAATGAGAGGGGAGATGACTTGATCAATTTTACTGTAGCACATGACTTCAAGATCGTGAACACATTCTTTCAAAAGAGTGAAAACAAGAGATGGACATGGCGAAGTACAAACCATGAAACACGAAATGAAATAGACTACATACTTGTAGACAAACATAATATAGTTAAAATGTTGATGTCCTGAACCAAGTCAACGTAGGCAGTGATCACAGGATGGTAAGATGCAAAATTGAGATTACTTCTTGGTAAATTGCACTCAATTTGCTTTCCCACAGACTATTCAGTTTAAGGGGCAGGCTAGTAACAATTCTTAAAACTGAGAATTAAAGTCAGATTTATTCAGACTCTGGTTTGCGTTTCAAACAGATCTGAATGAGTATCTAAAGATGCGGGTTATACAGACGGCTGAAGGAACTGCCAAACAAAAAGTCATACAGGTAGAAAGCTGATTACAGCCAACTGCAGAAGACTAGGCATGTGTTCTGGCTCACTTGCTTGTTGTATGTGAAATATATCATGAACTGTATACAATATCAGTGACCTCACATTCTGCAATTTCCATCCTGCTTATTGTTCGGAGATGGACAAAAGATAGTAAAAAAAAAAAAAAAAAGGAAGATTCTAAATTACTCTGATATAACTCAGCTCTCTTAAGGTAATTTTTACTGCACCATGTTCTTCAGCTGTACATCCTATTCTTTTACTTTTCAGAAGAATGAAATGATTGAAGTGGGAGATGGAGAAGTTTATGGAGGGTTTTATAACTGTCCCTTGGAGCAAGGAGAATCCTACGTAATTGGAGTGCTTGGCATTACAGATATGCAAGGTAGTATCTCAATAAACTTTGCTTAAGGATACACTCAAACATGCTTCCATTTACGTATTTGTTTATGATTATACTCAGTTTTTCTTGTTAGCTATTAATCATTTTATATCATCATCATCATTAAGTTTTTTACCTTAGATTTCCCTTTTCTGACGTTAGCTATGAAATGAGCCTCTCCTGTGCACTTTCGTCCTCAATTCTCATCTGGTCTACATCTTTATCTCTGCCTCTTTCCCATGCTATTCTGGACCTTTCCAGTGGTCTCTGATACGTTGTTTCCATATTTACTGCTCTCCATCCCTTCTTATCACTTGCCTAAACCATAATCTTCAAGGCCTCTGTGATCAGTCTATTTGCTAGTCAGAGGACATCATATCTTTTATCAACTTCCTAATTACACTGCAGCCATGGCTCTTGTCATTTTGTAGATTTCAAGCTTTACTTTGTAAGTATACATGTCTGTGCTGCTAGAGTACTGTAGTAAAGGCAACTGGATATTCATATCTAACAGTAGTCTAGAAATCTTGCTTTTGCTATTCTTTCTACTCTGCCCTCTCAATATCTTACCTGTACCACTGGCTAGTAAATCCTCATGGTAACAGATAAGTTCTACCTTTAAACCACAACAAACTGTTTTTGATGTTATCATAAACAAAATCTGATAAAGAAACAGAAACTGTTATTAACATTGCTGTTCCTTAAGCTTACCCACTCTTCGCTTCAGGGGATCCTAAATACCGGGAAACGGTCTGGCAACAGCTGAAGGAGCCAGTGAAGATGACGACGCAACCAGGACCGAATGAACATCTGTTGCTCGTGATCGTCAGTGTAGCAGGAGCGTTGCTCCTGTTCATTGTCTTGGCATTAATCATAGTCTTGCGCAGGTGAGTTCCCCAGCAAGTTGTTGCTAAGGTCCATTCTCTCTCCTTTAGCAGTGCGATGACCTTTCTTGTTGTGATGTCAGTTTACAGAAACCCTTAATCAGTCAGTTTCTCCATGGAATTTTTTCCATTTCTGGATAGGCATTTCGGAAAATTAAGTTGAGCCTGAGTTTAGACCAAAATCCAATTATTGTCTTGTACCCAATAATCATATCATGTAAAAAAAGCTAAAGCCTTTGTTTTAGGACCTGAATTAAGGAAGCAACCTCACGCAAACAAGGAAAGCAATCTGAAGAAAAATGTTCTCCATTATTTTCATTCTTATGGGCTACTGATCTAATTAGATTTTTACACTCCATGTTTTTTCATTCTCATGGGTTAGTGATCTAATTAGTTTTTTACAATCCATATTTTTTCATCCTTAGGGATTAGTGATCTAATCAGATTTTTACACCAGTCTTTTACACTAGCACCTTTCCGTCGACATATTCAGTGTTTCCACAGTCATGTGACTAGATTTACTTTCAAGGGCATCTCATGAAACAGATGCTCAATCCATAGAGGGCCAATAACACGGAGTGATTGATTAATTGTGGGTTATCACGGAGTGGCGATCTCACTACTGAGCATGTGACCTCGGGCAGCCGTATAAAAACACACGGTCCACCACATAGTACTATATTGTAGTGATGAAACGCAAAGGCAGCACAGTTTTCTCTCTCTCTCTCTCTCTCTCTCTCTCTCTCTCTCTCTCTCTTAGTAATTATCTGTTTTTCTATTGATTCTGTTGAAGGTAAATAGATTATTACTTTACAATATTTTTTTATATATAATTTTCTGAAGTCTATTTCTGTTAAGTAAAGGACGTTGTATTCTAATTGTAGGCTACATTATATCTAATACTGGAGAGTTAATTTGATGAGAAAAACTGATTCCCTTAGTAGGCAGTCAGTAATTTTTCTTTTTTAACTTATAAAAAAAGTACGACCGGAAATGCTGACTTACATGAAGTAAAGATTTTTGCATAAAAGAATCGCCTATATGAATCTGCATATACATATGAAATATTGGAAGATCAAATTACGGCTGGCTTGATATAAAAGTAACGACCGTTAGAGAAATTTAGTCACTCGCTGAAAGATCAGTAATCGAAATGTAAGGTTAGCTACGCGTTTGCGAGATTTTGTTCAGAGTTTTGAAACAGGTTGGCAAAATGAATTTCCCGCCAGGCTCTGACATCACAGAAACCGACAGTGAAAAAAGGCTAACAGAATAATCTCACACTGTTCTAAAGCTTTGAGAGAAATTTTAGATAAGTATTACCATAAGAAAGCAATTTTATTTTAGTTGGATGAAACAATGACAAAACAATTAAAATAGCTACAGAATCAACAGGTATATGCAAGGTGGAAGGTATAGGTCTAGCGTTTCCTCAGCTAAGATTTTTATGCTTTGTTACCATTCTGTAAAGACTTCATTTTTCCCATCTTGTTGTCATGATTATAATTAAATAAAGATTTGACACAAGAAATTAACCATTTTTTATATTTAGAATAGTTGTTTAATATAGCCTTTTACCAAATACGTAGCGTGAGGGCATAAATGCATTTATTTAAACAATTCTAACGCTGCCAAATCATTGTTGGCCTGCTATCTGCCAAAAGAATTCTAATGACTGACAAAATACAACAGGATTGTTTGAGTGACAAATATAAATAACGAGACTTGTTGACTACCAGTAACCTATAGGCTACTCAAATTGCTAGCATTTTCAATAAAGAACAAACTTTTTTACTTATGTATGTGAAGTCATGAAGTTAATGTCTGTGTTTGAAATTGAATCAAGTTGCTAATGTCACAATATTAATACAAAAGATACAGACATGTTATCGGAAACAGATCTCGTGCAACAAGGCACTCATCGGCCTAACGCACAATACTACGGCGAATAAAATTCCATACACAGCAGCACTGTGAAATGTAACTCCCTTTTCTCTGGAAGATTACACATTGTTTCGCAATCATGGCTAACATGGCGCACCATAGACAACAGCTGGAAAAATCAGAAAACACTGAACACACAACTTTCCGCGGTTCCCGGTCTCTGTGAGGCGATGCGGCGCGAACCCTCCTGGTGGCAGTTCACCGAACTGCCAGATGCTATAATTCAAACCACTACCGATGTCGATATCTAACCTCTCTACGACGCTCCACAGTTGGCCATTGATCAGCCAGTCCAGGCCGGAAACTGGTCAGTCTGTTAGCAAACTGAGTGAACGTCTCGATGTTGCAACCTCCCTCAAAATATGTCTTTCAAAAAGATAGCTAACTCATTTACACCTCAGTTTCACCCGAAGAAAAGTGGTGTTTCTCACTTTCATCATCAAACATCGTCAAGCCAGTCGATTTGAGAATTACTGTGATATATGAATTACGTACTTCGATAGACTTAGTGCTAAAACATATATAGTGAAATAAACATGAAATTTTCAATATAAAGTATATTCTTTCATTCCTTACATGACATCGCAGTGCATTTATCATTTATCTTCATGTGTTTCGCTAATATCAATAGCTTCAATGTCATGGATGACAATGCTACCAAAAAATTATAGGTAGGGCTATCAAAATGAAAATAACAAGCAAAAGATTAAGAATATTAAAAGGAGCGGGGATGCGCGCAGATAATAACCTCAGGTTCATTTCACTATACATAGTTTAGCATTAAGTTTACTAAAGTACATAATTCATATATCATCATAATCCTTAAATCATTGGCGTGACGATGTTTAGTGACGAAATTGAGAAACACTACTTTTCTACGGGTAAAACTGAGCTGTAATAAAAGTTATAACTATTGAAAGACATTATTACAAGAGGAGAGGTCGCAGCGTAGACGTTCACTCGATGACGGCTGGAATAGATTGACCAGTTTCCAGCCCTGCGACTGGCTGATCAATAGCCAATCAGGAGCGTCGTAGGAGACATGGTTAGACACTAGATTCACGGGTGGTGTGAATTGATAACAATAGCGTCTATGGGTATTTTTTATCCTCAGTGTTTCTGTTTTATAGTTGTGCAGGTTATTCTGGCTACAAAGTTCATGCTATGCCGAAGACAATGAACATGTGGTGATCCTTATGATATGTACATATGTGTGTGCGTGTGGTTACGGATTTCTGTTTGTTTCAGTTGGACCAATCATTATAATCACCGTTCATTTTCAGAACTAAAGTTTTAATAGGTTTCAGCGTTAGAGACCCAATCCGATTTTAATTTGACAGAGTCCATGAAAGTCTTTGTAAGACTTATCAAATAACATTTTTTTCTCCCATCTAAAATTAATCGTTCAGCGGAAGACGCAGAATCCTCAGCAAGGGAGTTTGCCCCATTCTTAACCATCCTAAGGTACTTCATTCGCTTTCTTCATGCATATTCATCCTTTCACTCGGCCTAGCGTCTCGCGCTAATTGTGAAAAGAGATATGAACGACATAGTCTAGCTACAACTTTCCTTGAAGAAGCAGACGTTACCAACGTCGATGACCTCTTATTGTGTAACGCCAGTCTTTTCATGGGGCAGAACTCAATAAGAAGTCCCATGATTCTTGGGATTTTAAAAAAAAAAAAATTCTCCTATTTTCTTCTCTGAAATTTTCTTTCTGTTGCTCACGTACTCGGCTTAGTATTTCGAGCCGTTAACAGAAATGTAAGTCAGCTCTGCTTATAGGACATTCCAGATCACGCGACGAAGGGTTATACAAACTGGAACTTAGGGTAATCACGTTTTCATTAATTTGTCTTGTTTTTCTTACAGGCAATGCACCTGAAAAGGGCGAAGAGACGACTGTCAAGTACACGAAAGGTAATGATGATTATTTTGCTTTGTTTAAATTCAAGTAAATAAAAAGTTACGTGTGTTTTTTTTTTTTTATACACTCAAGTTTCACTGCAGTTAGGTACAAATATAAATGTTATGGCCTTTTACGTCAAGATTTAGACTTACTTATATTTATCAAATGTAAACTTACAGTTCTTTTCATTAAATCTCACTTTTTCTCATTTATAAATGAGAACTTTTCCATTCAAATTCTGTATATTCAAAAAATGCCACCAATTTCCAGTCGATACTCCCAGTAGCAGTTGTACTTTTAAAGATCACTTATTCTATTGATTTTCATATTATGTTGCCACAACATTTTGAACAGTCTAGAATTGTTTGGTTTGATGATGAAGTCATAATTTCCCTTGGGTTTTCCATTCTAATTTACCTTTTTATCTCAGCCGAGCTCGTGGGGGAAGGAGGAAATGAGCGGTGGTGAAGCGGCTGCTATCGTTCAGGTTTTCTGCAGAAGTGTTCATCCATAATTCACCTGTTTAAATATGATGAAGCAGTGACTAGTATTTTTTTCTCAAATACCTGATGTTGAAAAAGAAAAATATATATGCTTATATATATACAGTATATATATATATATATATATATATATATATATATATATATATATATATATATATATATATATATATATATATATATATATACCAGTGGAACATCTTGCTAAACCGGAACAACATTTTAACTTTATTGCGACATGTTTCTGAGCTACAAAATTAAAATGACAACATTACAATTCTTATAATAAAATTCAAAATATGCAGTAAAATTACTATGAAAATAAGATTACGTTTAAAAGATGGCTAATCAAAATAAATAAAGAATAAAATAAAATGGAGCAAAACACAAAAAATTTAAAAATTTAAGTCACAAAAACGGAAGGTACAAAGGCATAACAAACGTGCTAATTAATATACAATACCAGCAAAACGCAGATAAAAACAGAAAGTGAGGTTACAGCCACATTTCCTAGCCAAAGAAGGCTGTATCTTGATGGTGTATAGAACTTCTAAAATGTCGAGGTCTGTAGCAAACTAAGCAGTGGTTAAAACAGAAAGATCATCAGTATGTAAAGGGTGACCGGTCTCCTCGCTGTTCTCTCTAATTGCACTGTACCTAGGCCTTGAAAGATAATTGCCAGTACGATATGACTTACCTACGTGTTCAAAGCATCTCATCCAAGCTGATCTGGTAGTATTTCCAACGTAAGTGGCATCACAACCACCACACTGCCATTTATAGATCAGATTGGACCGAAGGCTTGTTGGTATAGGGTCTTTAATTTTAAAGAAATTACCAAATTTATTTAATAAGTTGAGAAAAGTCCGCAGTGACAAGCAATTCTTGGAGACTTGTGAGACGAATGGCCTCATTCCTAAATTTCTTCACTTTAAATTATACAACAAAAATTCTACACAGAACCCAACATTATCGGGATTACCAGAAGAAACTACTGGAAGAAGAAATTCGCGGTAAGCGGCGACTTTTGCATCAAACTACTTTTAAACTTGACCAAGTGACTAATGTTTTGAAAATTTTTTCAAAACATTAGTCACTTAATCTGGTAAAACTAAGGTATACTTAACTATATATATATATATATATATATATATATATATATATATATATATATATATATATATATATATATGTGCAATTTCCACACCGTTGTTTAAATGTAGGTGTCTGTGTTCAGAAAATTAATACCAGAGAGTATACCTGAAATTATTAATGTATCTATTTAGTATAATAGTTCATAAGTTTTTTCTCTGAGATTTATGGGCTAGTTCTTGTATGATATGTCCAAAAACTAAATAAAATAATTAAAAAATATTCTATTTACAAATATATTCCGTAGTTTCAATTTCTATAAAAATACCCCTCTTTCCATTCTTGACTCTTATCATTCATTTTAAAATAATGCTGTTTTTGTTTTCTCGTGATGATCTGAGTAAGGTTGTTTTTGTGAATGTGAAAATGTACGATATAGTCACTTGTTCACGAGTTCTGAAATTCACTGGTGATGCAGGGTCCCTTTTCAAAAGGAGACATTTGCTAGACCTATCAAGGGTGGACAAACTCAAGTAACACAGTGGACTATTCCACCAATGAAACGAAAATATACCAGAGCATCTCAGATATCATTAGATGTGGCCCCTAGTGGGGTAGCTTAAGGTTCTTTGCAGCGTCTCATCGACCCCAGTTGCAACCTGTTTCATTCCTTTTACTGTACTTCCGTTCATCTGTTTTATCCATCCTACTTTCCAGCCTCTCTTCTTGTTTCAAAGTGCAAACTGTGAGGTTTTCCTCCTGTTACACCTTTCAAACCTTTTACTTTCAATATCCCTTTCAGTGCTGAATGACCTCAAAGGTCCCAGCGCTTAGTGCTGTATATTATGTAAATCCGTAGGATTTGAATGTACAAATTGAGTTAGTGGTAGATTTTGCTTTATTGGGATACAAGATTTATAAAAATGGATGGTAACAAATTTTCCCATCACTTTTAAGTGGTCATATGACCTTTTAATGACCTTGAACTTTTTTGCCCATAATTCTACAGAAAGTAGCAAATCATGTGCAGTAATACACTAATTTTGTTGGCATCAGTGAGTGATCTTAGAGTACTAATATCAGGCAGAGATTAAAACTCACCTCAAGGTCATCAGAAGTTAGGTCACACTCGAAGGTCAAAGTCACACTCGAAAATCAATGCCATATAAATCAAGTACATCATCTTTTAAATTGGTGAAATTTATCTTGGAAATTTGACTGCAAGGTTTCTTGATAATCTCAATCTTAATCGGCGTCATCAGCTTCATTGCTGAGGTAAAATTCTTTGCCAGCATTTGAGCAGTCGGTGCATTTACATATTGGTGTACAAGACAGACCGGTTTTTAGGCAAGAGCAGAGAACTGTATCGCATGAACCACGACACCCGCATTTGACGAACTCCAGATCTGCTTTGGGTGCTGGTCCTTTAAGGCATCTGACAGGTTGATAACCTCCATCCATTTTGGGCAAGTTCCGGAAGCTCGGGCATCGATGTAGTGTAGGACTTGTCTCTCATTGCCTTATAGTTTGCTCTAGCAATGTGTGGTAGAAGTGCTCCTCGCGTTGGTGGAAGCTTTTCGCCCTCCAGGTTTTTCTTACGGAATAGTTCCCATCGAAGAGCTGGAACAGAGTCTATGTTGCTCTTTGCTGAATCTGCTTGGCAAACAAATCTTTCAATTGGCCGATACCTCGCAGGCATATTCCCATCATCTAGCAAGTGTATTTCCGTAGTTTCTTCTGTTAGGGGTTCATGGCCCATGCCAGCGAATGTCTGCAGAATTTCATCATTTGGGGCAGTGAAAGGTAAACCGAAATCCACGTCTTTTTGGAAACTCCAATGAATTTACCTACCCAGTCTGCACCAGTGAAATGGTGTAGACTGTAGACCAATCAAGCCCTTTGGCTTTTCCACTCCTATTGCTGATACTCGGCGACAAACATCAGTCACCTGTATTTCGCTCCTTTTCCAGTCAAAAAGCGAAGAGTTGTTGGGTATTCTAAGTGTCCATTTGCGACCAGATCCGTTAGAAGCACCAGTACATCTGTATCAGGAGACCAAACATCTATTGTTTTAAATCTTGACTCTCTAATGATATCTACTGTAGAACATGAGCGGAATCATTGTAACCGCCTTCCCATGATTATGTCATCATGTCCTGTCGAAGAAGCTTAGAACGGTTGGACCTGATTTTTTCAACATAGGATACAACCAGATCTTGATTTGAACCCTCAAAAGCCTCTAGGAGATCTTTAGCAAGCAACTCAGTCAGCTGGGATTTTGTTTTTGAGCTAGTTAGCAGTTCTGATACAACCAGATCTTGATTTGAACCCTCAAAAGCCTCTAGGAGAGCTTGAGAAAGCAACTCATTCAGCTGGGATTTTGTTTTTGAGCTAGCTAGCAGTTCTTTCAGTGTAACCTTTGCGATATTCATTTCATCATGCACCATGAACTCTATTGACGACACTTTTGCGGCACGTTTAGCACGAGTTTTGTCCTTCAAGGACACCTTCCAGTATCTGCCGAATAAGATGCGGCCCTCAGTATACCACTTCATCAAGCATTTCATTCTTTTCACGAATGCCGTCTTCAGATGAATGATCTTCGTCATTGCAGACGTCTTCTTCATACTTTGCAAGACAGCCATGCCATCAAATATAATCGCAGCTTCATTCACATTGCTGTTTTCTTTAAGTGGCAGACCAATCACCCTATTGTTGTCCGAGTCAACATCCGATGGTGCCTCCGATATGCTCATGTCCTCTTGGTCCTCAACTGCATGCGTCAAGCTACTCTTGTCAGTCGGGATAAGAAGAGATCCGTCATTAGCAAACAAAGATCTTGGAAGAACAGACAACTCATATTCTGCTATGGTACCTGCCAACTTCGGTACCAATTCCGGTCGAGATTGCTGAAACACAAGAAATCTAGCCAACAGCTGTCGTTCCTCACGCAATTTGATAATCTTTTTTCCGACACGCACAATCTGCTTTGGCATCCATGTTGAATGTGTCTGTAATTTCAATTTTTTCATTGGATTCCAAATTGATATTGTGGAGTGAATTAGCAATCTCTCGTCAACTATAGGGTCTTGTAAGCTAACTGTCCCTTCTCATCCCTATTCAGAATGTCTAACTTTGCTGGTTCAGGTACGACCACCGAGGACACATTGCTTTTCAGCGGTGTTTCAGTTTCATATGGGTTACCTTCACAGTGAAGCTGAATGCAGTCTCACAACTTGAGAGCTGTTGCTGTCGATCGTGTGGCTGTCTCACCTGAGAGTTGGTAATGGCGTTTACCAGGTTCCCTAGGACCACAGCTTCGAGTATAGTGGGTTTGAAAATCTGCCACACTTTTTGAGAGTTCGGGTTGGATGAGGAGAAATCGGTCAAGTAGACCCTCCTGCTGTATTAGACCAGTGATGCCGCCGATCCCTTTCAGTTTCTTTATTTCCTGCTCGAGGGTCTGGTCAACATACAAGGCAGAGAAAGGTGTGTCGGACTTTCGGACGCAGAAATTCCCATTCTTCAGTGCGGCCCATGTCAATTAGTAAGGGAGCATATGTAATGTGAGGCAGATTTGGTGATGAAATATTGGTAATAGTTTTATTCAACCAAGAAATACCTGATGTTAAAAATGATGGTGTCACCCTTGATTCTGTTGCATATAATTTTGATGATGTCATCAAAATGGCCGCTTACCGTAAATATTACATTTAAATAAATTCCTTATTTTTGGTCCAATTTCGATTATTTATAGCTCATTTTAAAGAGAATTTTATATACAACAAAAAATGTGTCTACACATTGTTTTGTAAAATGAAGGGTTTTTGAAATAAAAAGCTTTAAAGGTATTTTTTACGTGGTTTTTAAGTTTAATCAATATAAATCATGATATCACTTTTAAATAGCAAACAAAATAATTATTTCTCTTCTAATAAAGCTTCATTTTTGTTTTGTTTCAAAAGCTGAAATGTGAATGAAGGAAATTTTGATAAAAGGAAAATGGAAGATTTGGATGATGCAAGTGTACCCTCATCAGAAAATAAAAAGAGGCGTACAATCGGTCTGAATGTTAATATATGTTTACTATGCCAGTCTCAAACAAAAGAAACCTTGGTTGAAAATTCAAAATGTGCTGAAAAACTTGTTGGCAATATAAAGATTCGAAGTGACTGTAATGATGAAAATTATATGCGTGTTTCTCAGTATCTGAAGGACAAATCTGTAGAAGACTTACTAAAGAGCAATGTAAAATGGCATCTTTCTTGCCATAAAAAATGTACCCACAAAGGAATGCTAGAAAAACTCCAAGAGAAACAGAAAAAAAAATGAGAAAATACAGTAAATGAAGAGGATGGCAGCAGTACTGCCTCAGAGAGTTTGAATAAAGGCCCCATGTACAACAAGATCCACACGCCAGAGTACGGCTTGTTTCATTTGTAACAAGCCTAAAACTAGAAATCATCCATTACATACAGTTTCTACCTCATCAGTAGGTAAAAAGTTGTATGATGCTGTGAACCAGGGTACTAAGCAGAATGGAAACTTGAATTAAGTGGATGTATTGACCCAAGAGACTGTCATACCTATGATGTCGCATACCACAAGGAGTGCTTCAGCAGAAATGTCGGCAATGTAATTAGAAAAACTGAAAAAACAGGTGAGGATTTGCCAAGTATTGCAGAATCTGCTAGTCAGGTAGAATTTATTGATTCTTTGTTGGAAGTTTTACCGTCAGGCAAAGTTGTCAAAATGACGGACGCAGAAAAATGTTACCGGGAAATTTGTCACTCCAAATGTGTCACAGAGACCGATATGATTTCCAGAAAGTCCTTAAAGGCACTCATTGAAAATGAGCTGTTTTATCTGGCCTTAGTGTTTACGACTCCAGAGTCCAAAAAAAGCCACAACGGATCATGCTGAAGTCAGCCAGTGATGCTTTGATTTTGCATTCAGAAGAAACCTGCAACCTCAATAATAACCTTAAGATTATTTATCAAGCTGCCAAAATTTTGCGTAAAACGAGCATGACAAATGAGAAATGGACGTTCTCAGGTTCAATTACTAAAAAAGAAATAACAAAAGCAACACCAGAAGAATTTTCATTTTTTATTAAATGGTTGATAACTGGGAAAACAATGTTTGACAGTACAGGTGTTAAAAACCAAGGAACAATTCACCAGCGGCAAATTTTTCTGTTGCAATTGTTGATGGGATGGCAGAACTTCAATCTCTACAAAAGTCAAAAGTCATAATAACTTGCAAAGATCTGGCATTTACAAGCAAAGTATTAGGTAAATACCTGAAATATGATGAATTACATATAATTTTTGTTAGTTATGTGGAAAATTCCATAAAGAGCATTACACGAGAAAAGAGACTTCATGGTATTGCACCAGTGCAATTCAAAATTATGGACAGCACCGTCATCACAAATGTGACTATGAAAAAGTTGCTATCTCACTCTCATACCAAAGATGAATTATCAGCCTATATTTCTCAAAAAGTCATCTATCCTGCAGAAGGGAAAAATATAAACCTTGTGGTAGCATGGCGTACAGAAGTAGCTTCTACCCATTGTGACCTAGGATTTCTTAAAAGTACACAAGAAGAAGCCGATCCAAAAATGATTCTTCATGCAGTAAAAGCTACAGAAAGAGGTGCTAACAGATTATTTATCTTCACCCCAGACACTGATGTTCTGGTACTTGCTGTAAGACGATGGCCAAAACTACCATCTCAGTCAATCTTCATGCCAAATTTTAGAATGGAAATTTCAATTGCTGATATATTTTCATCACTGGGCACTTTGAAAGCATCTGCATTACCTGCACGGTCCTTCAGGCTGTGACACAACCGGTGCCTTGGTCGGTAAGGGCAAACTCTCTTACTGGAAGGCATTTAATATGGCAACTAAGGAAGCCTTGGAAGCATTGGCGACACTTGGAACAAGTGAAGAAATCTCTGATGGAGTTCTAGAGGCACTTGAAAAATTTATTTGTCAAGTCTACAAACCAGGGTCAAGTATAGATAAACTAACAGAACTTCGATGGTATATGTTTTCGAAGAAACAAACACCCTGGGAAAAGCTACCGCCCACTAAAAGTGCTCTAGTACCTGCACTTAAGAGAGTAAATTATCAGGTCATGATATGGAATAAGGATATTAACGCAAAACCAACACCCCATCGCCCATTGGTCATAGATGGGACATAATTAATGGGCAAATATTGGCAAGTGTCTGTGATTTGCCTTGTGCTCCCAGTAATATCCTTCATCTAACCAGGTATGAGAAAGATTTTGGCATCTGCCTAATTTTTATATTTGACAAAGGGATTACCTCAAGACAGTCCCTGTTTCAGGACAAACCGAAAAACTCGTTATGGCTGGCACTTCTCCGTCCTCATTTTCATCTTCTTGTGGTTTATCATATAACAGCCTTGTCAACAGTAACAACTTCATTTGAAAATGGAAGTCTACCTGCTGCCTCCCACACTTAGATCCGGTTTTTTTTGTCTGTTGATGATGTACCTTCTTGTGTGCATAAAATGACACCTTTTCATTCTCTCTCATTAGCTTTTTTAAATACTATAAACCTACAGAAGCTATTGCCGCTATTTCAAGTTAAAGTTTTTTTAAATATTTCATCTTGAATTTAATATTTGAAGTGGAAGTAAGGTTGAGAAGCACCAAGGTGACCTCGCAAAATTAAATGCTTATCAGTTATAGTCATATAATAAATATATACAAAAATCCTTAAAAATATAACATAGTAAACAAACTGAAGCTGTCATGGACAAAATAAGGTACTAATCATAGCATAACAAATAGTGTTTGGTGGCAAATGACATCTGGCACTGATTATATAAAACAGACTTGTCGATCGAAATGTAAAGAATGGTCTTTCATTTTTCTTCATGGAGGGTTAAACGAACACATGCGTTCATCTGGAGTTAGTCACTGTAATTACATCTTATATTTTCGCAGGAAAGGGTGTCGAATAGATTGACAAATATTTACATGAACTGTTTAACTTCAGCTAGCAGACCTCACTGTCTCTGAGAAGCGTTAGACCAACAGCGTGCGCAAGAAGAGGCGTCCCAAGTCTTCTCGTTTCGCGAGGTGTAGGAGACGCCACTCAAGTCTGGCTAAGGTGGATTTAACCAACCATGTACCCAGTACAAGTTCAAAGCTTCCAGGTACCACTTAGAACTATCTGTTTGTCCTAACTTACAAGCAAGCAAGATACCAGAGTCCGGGGACCTTTCCCCAATAAGAATTAACACCACCATGCCAGAGTTCCTCAACACCACCACTAGACATCAGCTTGGTAAGCAGGTTCCTCTCCTCCTTCCACCACGGGCTCGGCTGAAGTCAGAATGGAAAACCCAAGGGAAATTATGACTTCATCATCAAACCAAACAATTCTAGACTGTTCAAAATGTTGTGGCAACATAATATAAAAATCATTAGAATATTTGATCTTTAAAAGTACAACTGCTACTGGGAGTATCGATTGGAAATTGGTGGCATTTTTTTGAATATACAGAATTTGAATGGAAAATTTTTCATTTATAAATGAGAGAAAAAAGTGGGATTTAATGAAAAAAAAGGCCTGTAAGATTTACATTTGATAAATATAATTAAGTCTAAAATCTTGACGTAAAGGAGGCCATAACATTTATACTGTGCCTAACTGCAGTGAAACTTGAGTGTATAAAAAAAAAAACACACACACACACGTAACTTTCGTTACTTAAATTTAAACAAAGACAAAAATAATCATCATTACCTTTCGTGAACTTGACAACCGCCTCTTCGTCCTTTTTCGAATTGCATTGCCTGTAAGAAAAACAAGACAAATCAATAGAAAACGTGATTATCTAAGTTCCATTTTGTACTAACCCTTCGTCATACGTGATCTGGAATGTCCTATAAGCAGAGCTGACTTACAATTCTATTTAACGGCTCGAAATACTAAGCCGAGTACGTGAGCAACAGAAAGAATATTTCCAGAAGAAAGAAAATAGGAAGATTTCTTTTTTTTTTTTAGGAATCCCAAGAATCATGGGACTTCTTATTGAGTTCTGCTCCCATGAAAAGAATGGTGTTACCCAATAAGAGGTCAACGACGTTGGTAACGTCTGCTTCTTCAAGGAAAATTGCAGCGGGACTAGGTCGTTCATATCTCTTTTCACAATTAGCGCGAGACGCTAGTCTGAGTGAAGGGATGAATATGCATGAAGAAAGCGAATGAAGTACCTTAGGATGGTTAAGAACGGGGCAAACACCCTTGTTGAGGATTTTGCGTCCTCCGCTGAATGATTAATTTTAGACCGGAGAAATAAAATGCTGTTTGATAAGGCTTACGAAGACTTTCATGGACTCTGTCAAATTAAAATCGGATTGGGTCTCTAACGCTGAAACCTATTAATAATTTGTTTCTGAAAATGAACGGTGATTATCATGATTGGTCCAACTGAAACAAACAGAAATCCCCAACCACACGCACACACAGACACACATATGTGCATATCATCAGGATCACCATAACATGCTTATTGTCTTGACATAGCATGAACTCTGTAGCCAGCAAAACCCTTCGTCAGGATAACTTGCACCACTATAAAACAGAACCACTGAGGATAAAAAAAATATCTATTAGACACAATTAGTACTACGTAGTTCGGTGAGCTGCCACCAGGGAGGTGCTGCTCTCCCCAGCTGCATCGCCTTTAGAGACCCGGGAACCGCGGGAAGTGAAAGTCTGTTCAAAGTGTTTTCCGATTTTTCCGTTTATTATCTTTGTTATGGTGCATTATGCAGCTTACTATTGCAGAAATGGGCACAGGAATTCTTCCAGAGAAAAGGGAGTTACATTTCATAGGTAAGCAAAGTGTATGGAATTTTATTCTCCAGTAGTTTTGTGCTAGGCCGATGAGTGCCTTGTTAGCAACAGATTCGTTTCCTCTGGTAACACGTCTTGTATCTTTTTGTACATTATTGTGACACATTTGTGCACTGGATTCAACTCTGAAGTCACGTAGCCATTAACCTCATGCACTCCCCATACTATGAAGTAAAAGAAGATCTTGTTCCAAAATCCTTAGTACTGAGTAGGCCTATAGGTTACTGGTGGTGTCAACAAGTCTCGACTTTTAAATATGTTAGTGCGTTGCATAAGGACACCTGTTGTATTTTGACAGTCATTAAGAATTCTTTGCCGTAGATAGGACTGTAGGATACTTTCTGTGCCAACAGTTTTCTAGTCTTAGACATATAATGGCAGCGTTAGAGTTGTTTAAATAAAATGCATTTTATCAAGCGTGGCTTCTCACTAATTTCCCGAACGTCACTCTTGGTAAGAATCTTTCAGGACGCAGTGAACAAACGTAGAAAACAACTTCTATTATGAGAAAAATACTAAAAATGGTTGTATTTTTATGTGTAACAAATCTTTATTTAATTTATGTTGTCATCAAACAATATCTCTCATAGATTGGTGATAGCAGGAAAATGAAGTTTGGTAGCCTAGGCTAAGCCTATGCCCTCACGCTACGTATTTGGTAAAAGGCTATATTATTTAAACTTTATTCTAAATATAACTTAATTTCTTTGTGGTTAAATTATCGAATCATGATAACAAGATGGAAAAAATAGTCTTTAAGAATGGTAACAAAGCATAAAAATCTTAGCTGAGGAAACGCTAGACCTATGCTTATTGATTCTGCAACTATTGTAATTGTTTTGTCATTGTTTCATCCAAATAACCCAGAATTGCTTTCATATGGTAATGTAATTACAATTTCTCTCAAAGCTTTAGAACAGGAAGAGATGCTTTATTAGGCTTTTTCTGCCGTCAGTTTCTGTGAGGCCGAGCCTGGCGGGAAAAAAATTCACATTTTGCCAAACTCGTTTTCAAGACGTTCGCGAAATAAAACTCCCAGAAATACTAGTGTAGCTAACCTTACACGTCGATTACTGATCCTTCAGTAAGTGAATAAATTCCTCTAACGGTCATTACTTATATATTAAGCCAGCCATAATTTGACCTTCCAATATTTCATACGTATTTGCGGATTCATATAGGTGATTCTTTTATGCAAAATTCTTTACTTCATATAAATCAGCAAAAATTACTAACTGCCTACTAAGGGAATAGGTTTTTCTCATCAAATTAGCTCTCCAATTTTAGATATAATGTAGCCTACAATTAGAATACAAAGTTCTCTACTTCAGCAAAAATAGGCTTCAGAAAAATATATCGAAAAATGTTGTAAAGTAAAAATCTATTTACCTTCAATAGAATCAACAGAAAAACAGATAATTACTAAGCGAGAGAGAGCATGCTGCGTTAGTGTTTCATAACTTCTGTATAGTACTATGTGGTGAGGTCACATGCTCGGCAGCGAGATCTCCACTCCGTGTTAATTGCCCTCTATGGATTGAACATCTGTTTCATGAGATGTCCTTGATAGTAAATCTAGACACATGACTGTGGAAACACTGAATATGTCGACGGAAAGGTGCTAGTGTAAAAGACTGGTGTAAAAATCTGATTAGATCACTAATCCCTAAGGATGAAAAAATATGGAGCGTAAAAATCTAATTAGATCACTAACCCATAATAATGAAAAAATATGAAGGGCATTTTCTTCAGATTGCTTTTCTTGTTTGCTTCCTTAATTCAGGTCCTAAAATAAAGGATTTAGCCTTTTTACATGATATGATTATTGGGTACAAGACAGTGATAGGATTTTGATCTAAACTCAGGCTCAAAAGAAAAACTTAATTTTCCGAAATGCCTACCCAGAAATGGAAAAAATTCCAGGGAGAAACTTGACTGATTAAGGGTTTCTGTAAACTGACACCACAACAAGAAAGGTCATCGCACTGCTAAAGGAGAGAAAATAGACCTTAGCAACAACTTGCTGGGAAACTCACCTGCACAAGACTATGATTAATGCCAAGACAATGATCAGGAGCAACGCTCCTTCTACACTGACGATCACGAGCATCAGATGTTCATTCGGTCCTGGTTGCGTCGTCATCTTCACTGGCTCCTTCAGCTGTTGCCAGACCGTTTCCCGGTATTTAGGATCCCCTGAAGTGAAGAGTGGGTAAGCTTAAAGAACCAGCAATGTTAACAACAGTTTCTGTTTCTTTATCAGATATTGTTTATGACATCAAAAACAGTTTGTTGTGGTTTAAAAGTAGAACTTATCTGTTACCATAAGGATTTACTAGCCGGTGATGCAGGTAATATATTGAGAGGGCAGAGTAGAAAGAATAGCAAAAGCTATATTTCTAGACTACTGTTAGATATGAATATCCAATTGCCTTTACTACAGTACTCTAGCAGCACAGACATGGATACTTACAAAGGAAAGCTTGAAATCTACAAAATGACAAGAGCCATGGCTGCAGTGTAATTAGGAAGTTGATAAAGATATGATGTCCTCTGATCTAGCAAATAGACTGATCTGAGGCCTTGAAGATTATGGTTTAGGCAAGTGATAAGAAGGGATGGAGAGCAGTAAATATGGAAACAGCGTATCAAAGAAAGTGCACAAGAGAGGCTCATTTCATAGCTAACATCAGAAAAGGGAAATGTGAGGTAAAATCTTAATGATAATAATGATGATGGTATAAAATGAGTAATAGCTAACAAGAAAAACTGAGTATAATCATAAACAAATACGTAAATGGAAGCATGTTTGAATGTATCCTTAAGCAAAGTTTATTGAGATACTACCTTGCATATCTGTAATGCCAAGCACTCAATTACGTAGGATTCTCCTTGCTCAAGGGACAGTTATAAAACCACTCCATAAACTCTCCATCTCCCACTTCAATCATTTTCATTCTTCTGAAAAAGTAAAGAGAATAGGATGTACAGCTGAAGAACATGGTGCAGTAAAAATTACTATAAAGGGAGCTGAGTTATATCAGAGTAATTTAGAATCTTCCCTTTTTTTTTACTCTTTTGTCCAACTCGACAATAAGCAGGACCCAGAACTGCAGAATGTGAGGTCACTGATGTGTATACAGTTCATGATATATTTCACATACAACAAGCAAGTGAACCAGAAACACACATGCCTAGTCTTCTCCAGTTGGCTATTGTCAGTTCTCTACCTACATGACTTTTTGTTTGGCAGTTCCTTCATCCCTCTGTATAACCCGCATCTTTAGATATTCATTCAGATCTGTTTCAAACGCAAACCAGAGTCTGAATAAACCTGACTTTAATTCTCAGTTTTAAGAATTGTTACTAGCCTACCCCTTAAACTGAATAGTCTATGGGAAAGCAAATTGAGTGCAGTTTACCAAGAAGTAATCTCAATTTAACCGGTATCACAGTTTTTGTCTGTTGCAGTCGTGAGTTAACGATCAATATCAAGAACAGGAAACTGAGATGAAATAGTAAACCGGTGTTTATGTTACTTACTCCAGGAAGCACCGCAGCAATCCAAGTCGATTCACCACACAACTGTTTCTCTTGAGAGGGATCCTTTTTCCCTCGTCTGTTTCTTTCGTGATTGGTCAGAATCTTGAGGCTCTCGTTTCTCAGGTCCTGCGTTTGGATCTGGCCGTCTTTCGGAATGTGTTGAACAACTACCACGAGGTTGCTGTCATTGGTGAACAAGACATGGTTGATTATAAGGGGTTTTTTTAATGGAAAATAGGAACGTTGATACAAATTCCCTTACATAGATTTTCAAGACCAGCTATACTGAAACAACGATATGATAGAGAAAACTTAATATTTTCTTTTATAACGAAGGAAAATCACCATATGACTGACTACGTGTCTGCTCATGCAAACCTTTGCCAACGTTAATAGCAGATTTCAGCGGTAAAAAAAACTCAGAAAATGCTCAAACCTTTTGGTCTCTCCTGTGTTGGTGAGCTTCGGAAGAGTCAGGGGAATGGTGGAATTGGTGATGTCGTCCTCCACTCGGGCAGAACCTCGGAATGCAGGTGAGGGTCTTGTGACCATCTCGATCTTCCGTTTCTCCCCACAGAACAAGACGTTGCAGCAGTATGCCTCGAGTGTGTACTTGGTTCCAGATTTCAAATTTTTAATCTAAAAAAGCAAACAATAATCATAAATAAAACAAAAATAATATAGAGCAAAATAGCAGCACAGTTACCCAATCATAATATATGTGTACGTATAAATTTGTATGATGTATGGGCGTATGTATTCATAAATACATGTATATGCGTATGCCTCTCTCTTTGAGCATTTATCTTCATCATTTGCAGTATAAGAGAGGCAGATCAATGCAATCTATAATTTCAGTCTGTCGTTGTATGACTATTTTCCTGCCTTTCAGGTAAAGTGTGGGAAAGGTTATATAGTTTTGGGATGCAGGGAAAGGGGGAGACAGAAGAAAAGTCTCGGTACTTAAGAACGTGTGTGCATTATATATATATATATATATATATATCGCATCACCAAAGGTGAAAAAATGAGAGACTGAGTGTAGGTCCTGACAGGTTTCAGCTTTATTTGGAAGCCACTGGCGATGGACTGCTACATAGTGTTGGAAATCACAACATGTATGTGCATCAGTCCCTCGTCAATGGATTGGCAATAAAGCAGAAACCGGTCAGGACCTACACCTAGTCTCATTTTTTCACCTGCGGTATGATAAACGAGGATCATATGATAAAGTGATTATAATCCACACACGTTATATATATATATATATATATATATATATATATATATATATATATATATATATATATATATATATATATAATAATGATAATTTTATGCATGTAAGTATATGTGTGTAAGAAAGTATGTGTGTATATAAACAAGTATTTTCTATTGATATTGGTAATATCATAAATGTCATATTGACAGATTTTCTAAATTATCTAACAACGAAATTCGCTCCCTGACAACTTTCTTGATTTGACATTTACTGTAAGTATGGATCATGTCTTCACATTACACGCGAAGTAATAAAAAAAAAAATAGGTCATTGTTTGGGTGGAGGCTGAAAGCATTTACATAAAAATGGGCCATCTTACTACTCCAGAATTTTGCCGTGACATTCCCTAATCTTAGTTAAAGGAGTAGGCCTTAGGTTTAGTTAGGTTAGGTTAGGTTACTTTAGAAGACTGGATCAGTTGCTGTTCGAAGATACCAACCTCACACCTCATAGTCTTGCTGTTTTCCTCGTAAGGTATCACGCAAGAGTCCTTCGGTCCCGCAACCGTGCAGTTTTTCAGCCTTCCTCCAGTGAAGGTCGGTGGGGTCATGGAAACTCCTAGGGCGTTCTTGTCACGCTCCTCCATCTGTAGTAGTGGTTCACCGGGCTCTTCATGTCGAGAGAGAACTTATCTTAATGGATCATATTCTTGGTTGTGAATCAACAAAGACAAGAAATTTTTTGTACTCAAGGTGAGGAAATCAGATTACGAAGTCCGATCTTCCAAAGATAGAGAGAGGAAAAAAAAGGTTAAACTTATTTGCGTTAATGTTTGTAAGCATGAAGCCTATGTTGTCATTTACTAGTACACAAACGTGAGAACGTATGCAGTTACATAAGACATGATATATATAATATATATATATATATATATATATATATATATATATATATATATATATATATATATATGTATATATATATATATATATATATATATATATATATATATATATATATATATATATATAGCCAAACATTTTGGATGCTCTAACACCTGGTTGGGTATTGTTCATCAAGACAAATTCTCAAATGAAAACGAAATAACTGAAACCATCCTTTAATTTTATATTACTAACGGACTAAATAAAATAGTGGTAACATCGGAAATTCATGAAAATTATTTAAATACCATCCAATTGGAATATCTACCCACTGGAGGTAAAACTAAGCAAAAACGACGAATGTTTGAGATGGAAAGTAACTGAGGGCATAAGAATAAATCAAACTGTAGGAAAAAGCAGAAAATACCACGAATCCCCCGTCCCCGGCCACACTACAACCCCCCCCTCTCTCTCTCTCTCTCTCTCTCTCTCTCTCTCTCTCTCTCTCTCTCTCTCTCTCTCTGAAGAAAGATAGATCCTAGAATATTTCTTATTTACAAATAAATAAAACTTACGCGCAGAACTTATTTATGAATAATTAATACCGGGAACTTAAGAAAACTGAGGCGTTTAAACGTCTCAGTTAAAAGCAAAATATCTTAAGGAATAGAAATAAACAAGGAAAGAGAATAAAGTTGTAGGATTAACGTACTTGCGAAGGTCTTGAATTCAAATTCGCTCACTTGGCTCTGGAAGTGTGAGGTTCCAACTGTGATCTGAAAAGATGCCTTGGATGAAAATTGGTAACGTAACTTTGAAGGTCTTTGTTTTGGACAGAAAACCCTTTGTCAAAACTACCAATCTACTGATGTTTTGCCATTGTCCTATTCTTATCTTAATTCTTGCAGTCCACATCAGCAGTCCTTCAACGACTGGCTCCCATCCGATGGTATTTTTCCCTGGGTCCCTGATTCGTAAATTTTTGTCATTCACCACCTAAACCCAAGGGAAGTTTTTTAGTACAGGAACTTTTGTTTCTGGGATCGCAAGCACTTACTTGGTGCTGCTTTGGCTTATTATCTACAAGGAAGAATATATCTACACCATTACAAATTTCAAACCACCGTATGGTAAATGTAAAGTAGACGGCCGCACGAAGATATCGTTTATTATTTGTCGACCACGCAGTATACAAATGGGTGTATAATACTTTGGTCCCCGAGGGTCTAGTACCAAACGCGGCGTCCCATTGAGCTTCCGCCATGTTTAGTACTAGCACCTCGGAGTAGGTGACGCGTAGATAACAAGCCAAAGTAGCACCCTTTACTTTTAGGAGCCCCGGCTATTACAAAAACTTCAAATGACTTACATGTGCGATCTCTGACTTACGCGGTTATGCATAGTTTCAGTTAATATGTCAGCATCCTCCCCCCACCAAAAAAAAAAAAAAAAAAAATACAAACACATGGACAAGCAATCACAAAATCCAGATGTTCCAAAAGCTCCTCTCCAAAGATGAAAACTTTAATATAATTAACAAATCACGAACTTCTAATAAAAGAGACGCAAAGGATTCGAAAAACAGGTATATGAGGAGTGATAAATTGCTTTCTTACCTGTGCGTTATAAGTGCTATCCATTTTCAGATGGCTGATGGTGAAACAGTACTGGTAGCTCTCAACATCAGAACACTTAGCATCGTCTTCAGGAGAGATTTCATACACTTTGTCTTCGACAGTGATGTTGTAGCCCATGATTTTGCCATTGGATGGGCATGGGGCATTCCACATCACTTTCACGTCAGTTTCATTCAAGGGAAATACCTTCAAATCCTTCACAGGTGGCGGTGCTAGTGGGGAAGAAGGATATGAAAGAAATGGTAATCCAAGAAGTCTTTAGAGTGCAAGAGCTTTTCAAAATGCTCTTATCTGTCAGTGACATTTCTCTGCTGATTCCGAAGTTATGATTAATAGCTTCTGGATATCACGAAGTCATTAGTTATACTGATAAAAACCTAATTTTTTTCCTCTGTGTACACAAGGTCTGTAGCTCGTTGTTCGGTACTGGAACTCGTTTAACTCTCACTGTTGGTACAAACATCTGGCCAGGTATCCAGTCCAGAGAAGGTGTGGTTGATAACCCGCTATGGAACTCATCGATAGTAGGAGGCAGTAATTCAGATTCCTCGATCAAAACGTTGGTGCCATTACAATCCTCGTAACGAGAGGGAAAAAAAGCTCCACATTGGGCCCATTGTAATGAGCGCAGGTTCCCTCTATCGTTGCAGAGCACAGAATATTTTCAGAGCCCCCCGGGGTGCACATAAGCTCAGTAACATTCACGGTTGGCACTGAAAGATTCAAAGATATGTTTATTAATGATTAATTTCTTTTTAGTTCCAATGAAACAAACGGATTTAATAGACTGCACTGAAAGTTTACTATTTTTCTGGGTCTGTGAGAAAATAAGTGGCAATAACCCAAAGTAATGTTGAGGTTTTTTCAAGACAGCTGGTTAGTATTGGTCAAAGTGATAAATTATACGTTAGGTGTCACACGATTTCCAATCTCGGTCAGGTCTGGGTTCTCAGCATCCCAGTTGTCACTTTTCTAATATGAACAATATCATTTATATGCAAAATAAAAGTAGAGAGGAGTTTGGCCATACAAATGCAATTATGGCCACGAATTCTATGTTAAGAAAATCAATCTTACAAAAGTAGATGTACAAATGAGTTTCAGAATACAAAATTTTTAATGGTCAGTACGTTAATTGCGTCATCCTTTACCTTCTACGCCTGTCTCAACGGTGTAACATTCCTCAGCAGTTCTCTTCGAATCCGAATCTCCAGAATACATAGAGGCAGACGTTTATATGATGCATGAGCCTGGAGACCGCTAATGACAATGGGCTGGTTTTCCACGACAATCCTGTTCCATTTCTCATTTTCCTCCTTGTAATCGCAGCTCATGTGGGTCAGTAACTGCGTGAAGGAATATTCAGCAAAGAGTGGCGTTTTATTTCAGGAAGCAATATTTTTTTATATGCATTCTTTTGACTCTTACTGCCAAAATCAAGATTGCTGTATTTTTCTGAACCTTGATTTACCTTCAGTAAATGCCCAAAACTGTATTACTTGGTGCTTTAAGTCTCCTAATATTTTTGCAAGATTTTGAATGATTGCTTGTTATAATGTAACACTTATCAAAACTTTTTAAACGATTTCAGTGAACTACTGACCTTATAGCCAACATGATAATATAGCTTATCTTGATGTTCTTTCATCTTCCCCAGTGCTGTCCCAAGACAAAGTCAGATTTCTGGGAGATGCCATGAACTGCCATGTTCTTAGGAGTGAAGGTGGACCTGAAAAAGATTCCATCAATTCTTTGTGGATATTCAAATAAACAAAACACTAAATTTCTTTGTAGTTTCTTGACTAGAGAAATCGGAATGAAATATGGCAATATTCAATACTTTATCCAAATAATTTCAAAAAGATATTCAGTATATACTTAGATTTCTCTTAGTACTTCTGAAGAGTGGAAACAGTATATTGCTACTTCACAACAATTTAACTTGATGCTGCAAAGCATATTAGCATCTTAAGCAAAATAAGTTATTCATAAGATTTAATCCGTTTCAACAAGCAATAGTGAATATGTTCCCTAATGAGAACTTTCTTTTTAAGTTCCAGTTGCTTCAAATTTTACCCTAAAATCCTACTGTTTGTCTCAGTCATATGCAAATTAAACAGTTGATTTCTGAAAACAACAAGACAGAATATTCTTTGATGCTCAAATCCACTAAATGGTCGTGGAGACAATCCGGTTGTTCTTGATGTGTAAAAGTAACGCATGTTAACAGAGGATTTTAAAAAGTTAATGGACTACCGCTTCTTTAATATAACACTAAACAAGAAATCCTTTATGCATATGCTAGCTAAGAAGCAACTGAGTGAATGAACTTTAGAGGCCCTAAAACGTCACTGCCTATCATTCCAGGTTGAAGTTCAAACGTCCTTGGTGAGAGACTTTACATTTTCCTGTAACTGGTTCACAGTCGTCGGTTTGACACTTCTCTTGGCAGCTACCAGTGCACCCAGCACCACTCCCCAAGGCCACAAGCTAAGAAATCGTTAAGAAAAGAGAAGAGAAATACAAAAAAAATTAAGGTAAGTGCCTGAATTGCAAGATATTAATTACTAACCTGATCATCAGACAACAGACCGAAAATTCAGCTGTGACAGAGAATTGTCTGAAAGTGATAACAAAGCCTTTCTTGCATTGCTATTACGACTCATATCCGGTTGACAAGATGCAAATGTTTATGTATGTTTGCCCAAACTTATTTTACAAGAGCTATGTACTTTATGCTGTAAGTTTATTATATATGTCGACGTTCCTAAATGGGAAACCTCTTGAAACTAAGAAAAACTCTCAGTAAGTGCTTGAGAAATGTATTAAAGTCTTTATTAAAATGTTATCTGTTCTGTCATATTTGGAATGGCATGAATATCAGTAACAATAAATATTTAATTTCCTGACACTTACAAATGCATATTGAACTTTACAGTGAAGATTTTAAGTAAAAAATAAGAGCTTTTTGTAGCATCCTTACAAATGCATAAACACATCCATGGTAGAATGAATCTGTAACCATTATTTCTTACTTACACTGGTCACACAGCACGCCTTTGTATCCCGCAGCACAGGTACATCCTAGAGGACTTGGAAGACAAAACGTGAGTCCTTCACAGGAATCCGTCACAGGTAGACTAAAGTGGAACTCTTTTTCGCTGCACTGTAGCTTGCAGTCATTACCAACATGGCCTTCGGGACAAGCTATAGTAAAAAGAAAATGAAAAGAATTTAATTTTGGTAGTTGTAATTGCTGACATGTTACAAGCTTAAGTTATTTTCACGAGGATTTCATGGAAAGCCAGCCACGTCAAGAACCAATATGTACATTCTAATGGCGATATATAGATAAATGGAAATAAATATCTACGAAAATTCAAATTTTTCTGACTAGTTAAGGATCAATCAAGGATTATCAAGCATAGCAGTAGCTTTACCTCTTATCGGAAATTCCAAGAAAATTCCAAAGAACATTCATTCATTTTTGTGATGGTCTGGATCCAAGTTACGGCTCAAATAATATCCAGAAACCATATAGACTCAATTTACTGAGGAGGTCATTTAGGAAACAAAAGCTATTAATATATTTTAATACATTTAGGCGTCACTCTGAAGTCACGAATACCAGAGAGATCAAACCCTGAACATCAATTTTCAAGAAAGTTTTTGTAAAAGTTGGTCACTGACCCGATTGAAAAATGTGTCTTTCTCTAGTATTCTTGAATGAGACGATACTCATTGGACGTTAAATTTCAACATTTTTCTTCTTCGGTTCGACGTTTAAGTCATAAAGAGCTCATGGAACTACAAAGGCAAGTTAGAGCAAGGTCTACGAAGGACAAAACATCGTGTTTACCTTTCTGACACAAGTTCCCCGCAGATCCTGGTGGGCAGATGCACTCGCCTGTGTTACTGTGGCACTCACCACCATTTCTCATCTTGAGCAAGTGTGTTGACACTTATTCCGTACTTCCTGCTTCACAATCTGCATAAAGAATAACACTAGTATTATATTAACACCCCAAGATAATCCTTACAGCAGAGATGCTCCGAAATTAAAGGTTGACGACGAGCCAAAACTCCATTGAGATTGATTATAGTAGGTTTGGGACATTGTCCTTTCGAGAAACCCTTTTAGCCCAGAATTAGCAGACCACACACAACAGTTTATTTAGAAATGTCAGACTCATAAGATAAATATTTGCTTAGTCAGCAGTGAAATTGCCAGATCTAATATGTCACATTTAAAGGGGATGTCTAAATACACAATTATGGAAGTAGTCTAAGAAAAATGTAAAACCAGCTTATAAAGAATTAGAAGGAAGAAAAGGTGATAAACAGCGCTAGGTAAGAGAAAATCTTTAATCTACAATTGAGATTGAATGGAGAGCCAGAAGTAACAATTTAGGGTAAAGGTTTTATGTACTGTTTAGATTTCAAAACATGTGAATGACAAATACCCATGGCCGTCACAAGGTTTACTGCATGTGAGACAATACACATGATTCAATTGTAACTGAAGGGAATGACTTTGTTGCTGAAAAAGAAAATGAAATTTTATCACATTTTAATTGTTAGGCATTACTGAAACGGACAACATGCTAGTTCAGTGAGAAAAGTCCTTCGTGATTACAAGGGTGTGCCAATGTTCCAACATAAGATTTCTTACAGAAGAGTAGTCATTAATTCTATCAGGTGAAGCATCCTGTAACCTAATATATGTGAGGAAGCAAAGATGAATAAGTTGCTTTACCTTACCTCTGCATGGCCTTAAAACATGGGAAAAAATCAGGTTAATAAAATGAGCTCTCAGTAGAAATAATATCCCTCACGTGAATTCTTATCAGAGTCTTTCAACAGAAACTTAAACTGCCTGATAAACATCCCTTTAAGGGTGTTCAGAGACTGCCCAGAGCAAAAGCAAGAAGTTCCTCAAATTTGTCGTTCAGAAAAATCTAAACAAAACGGAGCATCATAGACAGTATCATGCATACTGTTATTCTAGAGGAGGACGTTACAGCAAATCCCACTAGTTTCGTGGTAACTTGATGACAGGATTTAATCAGACTGCTCAGACACTGAACATTTGAAAGGAAACATAATCAAAACTTAGTTAACAGTGCTACGTATATGAGAGTGGGGAAGCTAGAAGAGAGTATAGATCTTTACCTCTTACGATGATGTTGAAGTAAGCCCCTGATTTATAGCTGTCTGCATAATAAAGAGCAGTGACGTCTGGTTGTACATTGTCATAGTCCAAGCTCTGTCTCTCATCCTTATCCCCTGGTAAACGTCTCACAAAAGTATCCAATGGCAGTGGTTGGTTGGGAGAACATCACTTTTGAGAGCATCGCCCTTGCTTGCTCTGAATGTACTGGGTTGTTTTTATATTCGGCTGAAAAATGAATGGATAACTATTTGATTATTTGCAAAAAATTGTGTGCCTTTTCAGAGAGGGAGGAGTTTGAATGCCTGCAAAACATTTTGCACAATCTTTTCTGTAAAGGCATAGAAACAACTGATCATAGACCATTCACTTCCTAATCAGCTGGTAACTGGCAACATGCAAACTTACCATCGCGGAATATAACCGGGGCAAGCACATCAGAAGCAGGGGTTCTGCCCAAGCAGTGGAAGGCGTGGCGGTTTTCACCCTCGGAAGAAGTTGTGATGACTTTAGAAGGACTCTTTGCCGTTCCTGCAATGGTGAGGGATAAATTGTAATATTAATTAACAAGTAAAAAATGCACCGAAGTTTTTTCGGCGCAACAGAGGTTTCTGTACAACGTATAATACTGTCGAAACTCTCAGTCACGGCCCATGAAACTCTCAGCCGCGGCCCGTGAAACTTTCACTTGTGGTCTGGTGGTGGCCTGTGTTGTTGACACCTACAGCGGTGCCAGAAGCACGATCATGGCTAACTTTAACCTTAAATAAAATCAAAACTACTAAAGCTAGAGGGCTGTAATCTGGTATGTTAGATGATTGGAGGATGGATGATCAACATACCAATTTGCAGCCCTCTAGCCTCAGTAGTTTTTAAGATCTGAGGGCGGACAGAGAAAGTGCGGACGGACTGACAAATAGCCATCGCAGTAGTTTTCTTTTACGGAAAACTAAAAATCCATAAATGTTGACAGTTTCCTTACACAGCCTTTGCCTTGCCAGAAGAAGTATTTCTATAACTTCTAACTTCTTCGACAGTAATATTGTCTCCCGCTACTGTCAGTCATTATCCTCTTTCCTGAGAGCTTCATCGACAAATTCAGATATTCTTAGATTGTCTTTGAAAGCTGTGCTTCTAAGCTTGCCGCGTTTTGAAGCTTTCTTTTGCATTGTTCAGGATGCGCTAATCTCTGTCGTCAAATAACAGTTTACATACGATCCATTAGATATGACAGCTGTCAAACTCTTTTGACTACTTCCTGTTATTAATCCCGTTGTGCCTAGGAAACGGTTATTTTTTTAATAATCATTCACTGATGTTTTCGTATGTAAATTTGCTTATGTGTGGTTCAGTGTCACCTTCTTCTAAAAGTTTGATTTCTGTCGTGACCAAATCATGTGGTTGAAGCACAGGTATTTCTGAAGTTCAGACTAAGTGCGAATGCCTTGTTATTTATCTTACTTCTTTCCTTTGCTATTTCTTTTTTAGGGTTTATTCTTTTACATGTAATTTTTTTTCTTTTACATATTGGTCTAATTTCTCCATTTGTGTCCTTGGGCTTGTACCATTTTGCTCTTCTAACTGAGTTGCCGTTTGATTTGTATTAATATAGTAATAATAAAAAATAGTAATAATAATTATTATTATTATTATTATTATTATTATTATTATTATTATTATTATTATTATTAATGCAAATCAAAAGGAAACCGCAGTTAGAAGAACTAAATGTTACAAGCCCAAGAACCTAAATGGAGAAAGTAGCCCATTATTATTCAGAATGTAGCCGAATTCTTACATAATTTTGAAAAGATTTCTGTTACCTCACTCAATATTTTAGGCATCTCAAAGGCACAAACTCCTTCAAAAGATCATTCTCTTTATTCAAATGAGGGGCTTAATTTGTTCCTGGCTCTGTTTTCACTCTATCAGTAGTTTTGTAGCCTCTGTTGTAATCTACAGGACTAGCCAACAGTCATTTGGCACACTGCCGGCCGCAAAGATCGGATCTTTCCTAGATAGTGACCCCCAAGTAGTCCAGTCTTAGATAATGACCCCCAAGAAATATTAGTCCTAGATAACGACCCCCGAGCCTATTTGTGGGTCATTACCTAGGAAAGATCCATGGGAGATCTTTCCTAGATAGTGGCCACCAAGTAGTCCATTCTTAGATAATGACCCCCAAGAAATATCAGTCCTAGATAACGAGGGGGTCATTATCTAGGAAAGATCCGTGGGAGATCTTTCCTAGATAGTGACCCCCAAGTAGTCCATTCTTAGATAGTGACCCCCAAGAAATGTCAGTCCTAGATAACGCCTCCCGAGCCTATTTGGGGATCATTATCTAGGAAAGATCCGTGGGAGATCTCACCTAGATAATGACCTCCAAGTATTCCATTCTTACAGAATGACCCCAAGAAATATCAGTCCTAGATAACGACCGCCGATCCTTGTTGGGGGTCACTGTCTAGGAAAGATCCCTAAGATCGTCTTGTATGCATCGCGACAAGTGGATAAATTACTGAGCTCTGCTTCAGGCAGTTACTAGAGACAAAACCTTTAAATTCGTTGAGGATAATTAATGGAAATGCAGGATTATGAAAACATTCTTAAACTGCATCAATGATGACTTGAAAAAGTCTAAATAGCTTATCTACGAAATATTCCTATTATTATTAGTCAGAAGATGAACCCTATTCATATGGAACAAGCCCACCAAAGGGGCCACTGACTTGAAATTCAAGCTTCCAAAGAATGTGGTGTCCATTAGGAAGAAGTAAGAGGAGATAAAGGGAAATACTGAAAGAAGAGATCTCAATAAGAAAGAAAATATAGATTAATAAATTAATAATTATTTAAATGAGGAAGTTCATAGATGAAGGCGAGTCATGGAATGTAGATTCCCTACTTCTTAAAAGTAGGGGCCTGACGGTTTAGTCTTCATTTTACACGAAAATACCCACAGTACCTCTCGGGTCACCGATATCTCCGTAGTTCCACCTCCTTATGCTCTTGCTGGACATTTCGTTCCTTGGGTCTTCTGACAGACACAGGACGTTCAGTTCTCCGTTTCTGTAATTGTTGTGGATCAGGAGAACGTCGCCTCCGACTCCTGGAAGAAGAGAAATTGGGAAATATATACATGGCCAAAGAAGTCAGTGAGAGAGAGTTATTCTCGTAAGATTAAGTGAGATCAGTATTTAAGGGCGTAACACAGTACTATGTCATCATTTATAATCAGCAACAATGAGACCATGTGTAGTGGAAATTAGCAAGCAGTTTACAACTTGATCCCTATGTAGAGCAAATCAAAGGACACCAGGTTACATGGAGCCTAATAAAAATAATCAAGATGGAACCAGGCAGCAAAAATGTCTAATGGTTACTGTGAGAAGATAGAATATGTGACAGCGTTGATGTAATTCTCATTTTACTTATACTGTAAGGTTCACAGATTCTTTTTCTGTCCTCTACCAATAAGCATATTCGTCTCTGTTTTACTGTGTGGTCTTGTGAGTATTGTTATTATCTTTCATCATTGTGTAGGCAGATGAATTCTCGTAAGTTTTTATGTAAGAAATGACGAGGGGATGAATTCTCATCATTGCGGTATCTGAATTTCAGGTGAACAAAAGAAGCACGAGAATAAATTAATCGCCTGATATTATAAGATAATTTATCCATCGACCAATTAGAAATAAAATACTCAACCAACTTCGTCTCTCTCTTTCAAAGTTAAGGAATACAGAATATCTAGGAAAGCTACTCGGCCAATTGTATCTTTCAAAATTAAGGAATACAGATTATCTAGGAAAGCTGAAAATGGGTAACTGTACTTACGGTCAGTCATGAATGTTCCATTGCCCATAGTGTACACAGGACCGCTAGGTACTCTGTAATGAGGTAAGATGCAAATCAGTAATTAAAAATTACTCATAGTAGCATTAATAATTAAAAATTACTCAGTAGCATTAATAATTAAAAATCACTCAGTACCATGAGTCTTGAAATGGAGAAACGTATCCACAGTATGAATGGGTACAAATATATTCAAAAATAAATCTATACAGAGAGCTTTTGGGAATCTGTTCGATTCCCCTTTGCAAGACCAGATATAACCCTGAATTTGTTTCTCCGTGCAAGTCAGTAATAGTAAATAATTCGTGTGATAAAGAATAAATCTGTATCTGTCCACATCTTAACAAAAACACTTCATATATGTAGTTCCTTGTGTGTTGCTATTAACTACACACGCTTTTCAATCTATATAGAACAGGAGATATCATATTCTGATCTCTCTCAGGTCTCCTCACTTCGTATAGTCATTATTTATATTGATGCAAGAATCTTATAGAGAATCCCGCCAAAGTTATGGCATAGACATGAAACCTGTTAAATGGCTATATACTTGTTTGTCAAAAGATATATGGACCTAAGGGTAAAGTACACCACCAATTCATCTCTGGAATCAACCTGCTTGCTCATCAACAGCACCGGGGGATCAACAGAACGAGCAAGCAAACAACTTTTTTTTCTATTTAATTGAGGAAAATTACATCTCTTTTCCCTTCATACGTAAGGAATTACGAGTTGGTATAAATTGGCTAATTATTAAATGCGAAGTGGCGTCGCTTCGACTCTGGTCATTGACTCCGAGAGCAAAGCTACAAGTTCCACAAATAGAATAGCATTCGCAGAGAGCTTCCGAGACACCCATTCTGTAACGTGGATAATAAATAATCCACCCACTGGAGCGCGAGTACAGAGGACTTCTCGTAATGTTGACATCCTCTTGATTAGAGTTACATCAGAACACTTCTTCTTTGATGGTTCCGTAACTTACAAGGTTTGAGAGCACACTCTGTTCCTGCAGGTGGCCTTGATGGGTCTCTCAGGGTTGTCAGTTCGCTGGGCGACGAGAATTCCACCTTCCAGACCTAGAGCTCCGGCGTGAAGACCAGCTAGGCAAGCGTCAGATTCCTGTTCGTTTGGAGAGGAGCAATCTTAAATATTTCAAATCCTTTTTCTTGGGCACCATTCATTCTATATATACAGTATGTGTGTGTGTGTTTGTGTATGTATGTATATAATAAATTATATATATATATATATATATATATATATATATATATATATATATATATATATATATATATATATATATATATATATATATATATATATAAAAGATGACAATCAATCATCGAGAGTTAAATGCCAATCGTGAGGAATTCATCAGATATATAAAGAAGCGATGTTTGTCACTTGCCAGAGACAGACAAATAAACCGATAGATAGTCAGAGAAAGAGGGATGGGTACAGGTAGATAGCTAGATGGCATGACGAGGGAATACGAGAAAATGATAAGGAAGGTCAACTTTCCGTAGAATACAGTCTTCATTCAGGAAGGGACAATCAACTAGTGTCTGAAAGTAGATGATCTTCCTATGAAAGGGGCATCTACAAGAAAAAAATAGTGAAATGGAAAAAACTGGTAAAATGTGAAAAAATGGTGAAATGAAAAAAAAAAATGTTGAAATGAAAAAAAATGATGAAATGAAAAACTACTGAAATAAAAAAAATTGTGAAACGGAAAAAATGGTGAAATGGAAAAAAAACTGTTGAAATGGGAAAACCATGATGAAATTTTAAAAAATGGTGAAATGGAAAAAATTTTGAAGTGAAAAAAATGGTGAAATGAAAAAACTGCTGAAATGGGAAAAATGGTGAAATAGAAAAAAATTTTGAAATGGAAAAGATGGTGACGCGAAAAAAAAATGGTGAAATGAAACAATGATGACGTGAAAAAATGTTGAAATGGTGGCGTGAAAAAAATGGTAACATTTAAAAAAAAAATGGTGAAATGGAAAAAAAAGGCAAGTTCATGACAGTACCTGCCCGTAGACCAGAGTTCCGTAGACAGGTTTCCCTCCTGTTGACATACATTCTTTGTCACACCTGTAAACAAATGAAAAAGAACTGAGCATAAAATGAGAGAGAGAGAGGATTGATTTTAAAATTCAGTGAATTATGAGCAGTGTTTAAAAATGTAATTCTCCCTTATAAAAGAAATGATGCCTCTCGCGATAATATAATCATTTTTTTTATACGATTGAAAGGAATACAGTTTCTTTCACTGAATGTTCTAAACCAATTTAAGGAGTGGAAAAAAGTGAATGGCAGACCAATTATCATTGCATTCGTGTGGTGCCTTTAGAATATAAAATATTAGATAGAAAATATCTGCATTTATTCTGAAAAATAGCAGCTTTCTGGATCTTGTTAAAAAAAAACCAGCGTTCTCGATCTTACTGAAACAAAGCTTCTTCCATCTTGTCAGAAAAACGCGGCTTCCTCTACCTTGTAAAAAAAAAAAAAGCAACTTCCTCTATCTTGTTAAATAAAAAAGAATCTGCATCTCACCTGAAGGATTCGCTGAGCGAAATGACATCCTTGATCCTGGGGCAGTCACAGGTGACTCCTGTCCACAGCGCCATCGTCACGACCGCTACAGCCACTCCTGCAAGAGGCGAATGGAGCATTTGAATCTACAGATCAAGAAGACTTCACCTGCTTCCTCGTGAATGAATTTTGGACGAATCAGTCAGTCCTTTTCAAGATAAGTCAGATTTCATCTCGATACCTACCCCTTAGGTGGGTAGTGACGTCAACGCACCTCATAGGGTCTTTGCAGCGTCCTTCGTCCTAGCTGCTACCTCTTTCATTCTTTTCTGTACCTTCGTGCATTCTCTTTCTCCCATCTGGCTTTCTACTCTCTGCTAACAATTGTTTTCATAGTGCAACTGCGAGTCTTCCTCTGTTGCACCTTTCAAATCTTACTGTCAATTTCGCACATGAATGGCATCAGGTCGCCAACCTTGCCTTTGGCTGATGTAATTATCTCAGTATCTATGACACTTTACTTATCGTCTCTGTACTTATCAGTTTTGAATTTTCTTGGGATTTCCAGCTACAGTTTCAATAAGTGATATGTCAATCAACATTTAGAATAGGTATTTTCAAAGTACAGAAGATACTTTTAACAATAAATAATCTAATTCTTAGTATCTTACGTTTATGTCGGTAACATTCATTAGCATTAAATTTTTTGCCTTGCAGAAATTGATCTTATTTTGAAGAGAATAATATGCAGTGATAACATATGATATAATACATTAATGCATCGAACAAAGTGCTACAAGTCAGTTACTTGAAGAGAGACTGACAGTACTATAGTAACTGTCCTTTCCAGCATTTGTGAAGACTCTCAGCGATTATGTGTGGAACTGGGTCCTTTGTTCCCCACACCGTTGGTCTGTGGGACAGCCTCCCAGAGATGTCGTGCAATCGGAACTTCAAGTTCAAGCGAAAATGCAACGCATTACTACCTAATATTCTTCTTCTTGCATTCTGATACATTTTATCTATTTATCTATCTATCAATTTTTTTGCATAAGTGAATTGTCTCTTCTTTTTGTATTTCACTTTACTCTGACTTCTTCCTATTGAACACCATATTCTTTGGGCTGGAATCTCAAGTCAGTGGCCCTGTGGACTTGCTCGATATGAATAGGTTTCATGTACTGAATAATAATAATAATAATAATAATAATAATAATAATGATGATGATGATACAGAAGACAATGAAGTGACTCATTTCATCAGTATTATGCGATCTGTTTAGACTTTAGTCAGTTCAGAATATTATTTTTCCGTTTCTATTTTTCTGTCTTCAACAAACACCGTACATTTATGTGTCAAACGCCACAAACTCACAAACATCACCAACATCCACAGAGGAGATATGAGCCTATAAAATTACCTGATAAAAAAAGAGGTGTAATACAAATTTGTGAAACAAACAAGCAGATTAACTAATACTTAAACATATAATCGATCGTATAAAACGAACATTTTAAACATGTAATCGATCGAATGAAAGTAACATTTTTAAACATATGAGCGATCGAATGAAACTAACATTTAAACATATAATCGATCGAATAAAACTTAACATTTTAAACATATAAGCGATCGAATGAAACTAACATTTAAACATATGACCAATCGAATGAAACTAACATTTAAACATACAAGCGATCAAATGAAACTAACATTTTAAACATATACGCGATCGAATGAAACTAACATTTAAACATATAAGCAATTGAATAAAACTAACATTTTAAACATATAATCGATGGAACAAAACTTAACATTTTAAACACATAAGCGATCGAATGAAACTAGCATTTCAAACATATAAGCGATCGAATGAAACTAACATTTCAACATATAAGCGATCGAATGATACTAACATTTAAACATACGAGCGATCGAATGAAACTAACATTTAAACATATAATTGATCGAATAAAACTAACATTTTAAACATATAAGCGACCGAATGAAACCAACATTTAAACTCATGATCGATCGAAACCGAGAGTGAAATAAAAAAAAAAAAAGTTAAAATTCACGGTTATCAAAATGACATTTCCAATGAGTTTGTACAAGGAAAAAAAAAACACTGACATAACATAAGAACATTTAACATTTCGTTTCCTGTCGTGACTGTCACATACGATGGACAGCGCCATAAATAGCTATCTGGACATTCGAAGCCGGCTTTCAACTTGGTCTGACAACCCTCCGTTATCTGGACAAACAAACATCCCGTCATCCGGATGAGTTGCTTCCTGTGTCACTTGACTTGGGCAGCTTCGACAAGAGCAGATCGGGAGTATTTCGAAATGGGGTTAATGTCTATTTCTAGCCAAAGCTTTGTCACAATACGATTTGGTAGGAAGGGCTAATTATATTCTGATTGCTCATTCTTATCCTCATTTGGAACTTCAGAAGTTCAAGAGAAGTTGCAACGCGTTACTACCCTAATACAATTTCGCATTTTAATCATTTACTTACATTTCTGTTTATTTATTTATTTGTTTGTTTGTTTTATCTGTTGTTCTAATAACTGATCTCCTCTTTCTGTATTTATCCTCTGTCACTTCTTTCGAACGAACACCACAATATGCTTTGGGAGCTTGAATTTCAAGTCAGTGGCCCCTGTGATGGGCTCGTTCCATATGAATAGGGTTCATCTTCTGAATGATAATAGTAATAATGATGCTATTCAAAATGGCACACGAATTAATAAACATCCAGTTAATTCAAAGGGCGGGTAATTAATTCAAATATTTACAATATCCTTATCACTAATTACAACAACGTTTCTTAATGTTCACTTGCCGCAAGTTGGATCTACAAACGTCATCTCTCTGCCTAATCAAAAATATGCAATAAGAATCCCGAAACTGATGTTAAACTTACCTCTTAACGCTGGTCTGCTGCTTAAGAAGACCATTTTGCCTCGATTTCTGTAAAAAAAAAAATTTTCAATTATATACTTTTATTTCTAATCCTTAAGCATTAACCAACCATCTCCCTCGACCTGATTCTTGCTTCCTTAGGGAGAAGGAAAAGTTATTAATTATATTTTCTTGTTTAACAATTACTTCTAACCTTTTCAGCTCATCATTCCTGTAAATATGCACATGCAAGTCTGTCTTTGTTGTATGTGTCTACGCAAACTACATAGGACACATATATATGTTTGTGTATTGTGTGTTTACATAGACATGCAACATTATATATATATATATATATATATATATAATATATATATATATATATATATATATATATATATATATATAAGTATTAATATATATATATATGTATATATATATATATACTTTGATATATCCTTTGATAATAATTCGCTCTACCTCGGAAATAATGTATTTTCATATATGTTACCTGTGTGGTTAAATGCGTCACTGTAGTCCTGAGTTCTGTCTTCCGTGGTTCGAGCCCACGAGACGACGAACTTATTATCAACTAAAAAATTCCCCTTCGGGTAATATATATGAAAATATATTATTTCCGAGGTAGAGCAAACAAGATATTAAAGGACGTTTGTAGCTGATGTATATATGAATCACGGTGATGTGATAAAATTCATTCTATATATATATCTATATATATATATATATATATATCTATATATATATATACGCATACATACATACATACGTACGTAGACTAAGGAATGCAACATTGCACATTATATTGAAGAATAGATATTTCACAATCCTTTTCATACCGAGAGATAGAATTTACCAGCACAGACATTTACGCTTAGAGCGACCTCTAAAGAGGTCAAATGAATGTAACCATGGAAAATATGCCGTTCGTACAGGAAGGCAGTCATTAATTTTAGAAGGCTGTGGTTTTGCTAAAAATAAAAGGGGTGACGGTCCTCAGAGTCTGTCAAGGGATTTTCATGTTTTTGCTGTTTCCATTTTTTGCATTTTCTTTGTCACGGGTGACACCTTGTTTTATTATTATTATTATTATTATTATTATTATTATTATTTAGAAGATGAGCCCTATTCATATGGGACAAACCCACAAGGGCCATTGACTTGAAATTCAAGCTTCCAAAGAATGTGATGTTCATTCGAAAGAAGTAACAGAAGGTAATGGGAAATACAGAGGAGATCAGTTATTAGAACAACAGATAAATGAACAAACTGATAAAGAAATAAAAACGCAAGAAAGATATTAAAGTGCAAGTTGAAGTGCATCAGGGTAGTAATGCATTGCACCTTCGCTTGAACTTCTGAACTTCCAATTGCACGACATCCTCTGAAGGGAGGCTGTTCCACAGTCCAGTGGTGTGAGGGATAAAAGACCTCAGCATTGCCATTTGTATCAGGACACTATTGAAGGCGTACTGCAGCCTATCAAACCATCAGCAGCTCCATAAAATGCCATGAAATGCTAACTTTTTGGGACATTTTTTCGCAAATGGGCTACTCTACGGAACTGCCAGGATGCCGAAAATAACTTGCTGAGGAAGAGGCTGTTTAGATTCAGCCTTGAGAGGATCTCCTGTTTTTTTTTTTTTTTTTTTTTTTACCTCCATGTCGTGCATCGGAAGCATGACTATTCCTCGATTCGTTGAATGCACTCTTGTTCACATCTATCCTTGGATCAAATCACTAAAACAAACCAAGAGTTGGCAAGCTTTCCGGCGGGAAAGGTCACGACTGACTATCACAAAAAAAAAAAAAAAAAAAGTCTTTGTTTTGGGAACAGGAAAGATGATAACGTTATCATAACTTTAGTTCGAGACCAACTTTCAAAAATTATTCCTGTCAAATATTTTGCTGCCTCGTTCATATAAAAAAAATGGATGCCAACGTCAATAGTCTTTTGTCGTCTTCACTAATTTGTTTTTAAAAGCTTTTCCTCGTCTCCGCCAAAAAACTTATTTTGAATTTTAAATTTACTTGCATTATAAGCAGTTGTAAAGTGTCATTTTATCTATCCTCTGAACGTCATCAAAGCATCATCTGTGGCGATGCAATAGATGGAAAAATTTTAAAGCGAAAAGGTTTGTATGGAAATGGAAATGGAATATAACATTTAGGCCAAAGGCCAAGCACTGGGACCTATGAGGTCATTCAGCGGTGAAAGGGAAATTGAGGGGAAAAGGTTTGAAAGGTGTAACATGAGGAAAACCTCGCAGTTGCACTAGGAATCAATTGTTAGGAGAAGGTGGGAAGTAAGGTGGAAGAAAGAGAATATGAACGGAGGTACAGGAAAAGGAATGAAAGGGGTTGAAGCTAGGGACCGAAGGGACGCCGCAAAGAACCTTAGGTAATGTCTGCAGTGTACTGCGTGAGGTGCATTGACGGCACTGCCCCTCCTCCTATGGGGGAAAAGGTTAGTGGCTGTAGTTATTATTAACGGTACGTTTGCCTTCGGGAGCTGGTTTAAGGTTGATTTAAACCTGGCTGGTAGGCCGTGAGTTGAAGAACCAAGACTGTGAAGGCGCTTGAGTTGTAGGAACTTTTACCCGTAAGGGGATAGTGCCGTCAGTGTACCTCACGCTGTGCACTGTAGGCATTACAATATTCTTTACAGCGTCCTTCGGCCTAAACTGCAACTCCTTTCATTCAACACTGTACCTCCGTTCATATTCTCTTTTTTCCACCTTACTTTCCACCCACTCCTGACAATTGTTTCATAGTGCAACTGCTTTGAGGTTTTCCTCCTGTTGCACCTTTCAAACATTTTTAACGTCAGTATCCGTTTCAGCGCTGAATGACTCACAGGTCCCAGTGCTTGGCCTTTGGCTTAAATTCTATATTCTGGTCCGTTCTCTGTAAGAACATTTGATTGCAAAATCAGCTGATAGACAGGGATGCTTGGGAAGAAGGAAACTTAAGCGGAGTGAGTTTTTACAGGGCTATTGTACCCAGGAGCTCCGAGGAGTTAACAGTAATGGCATCGATCTTAGACCGCAGTCCAGATCAGGTACAAAGAAAAGTCTGAAAGGGGATTTTGGTTACGAATACGAATAAAATTAACGCAAAGGGTTTGATAAGTGAACGGGACACAGAGGGCGGATGAAAACTGAAACAAGATTCGGCTAGAGTATGAAAGGGATTGAACTAGACAATGGTTTTAAGTCTTTACAGATAGTGTCCTTGGTACAACGGGCTCTGCACCCGGATGCGATGCGGTGATAGTGAAAGAATTCGTTTACAGTGAAGTTGTAAGGTGAAAGTGAGAAAAATACAAGGGGAATACCTTGTAAGGGGATAGTGCCGTCAGTGCACCTCACGCGGTGCACTGTAGGCATTGCTTAAGATTCTCTGCAGCGTCCCTTCAGCCCCTAGCTGCAGCCCCTTTAATTCCTTTTGCTGTACCTCCGTGTATAGTCTCTTTCTTCTGGCTTGCTTTCTACCCTCTCCTAATACTTGTTTCATAGAGCAACTGCGAGGTTTTCCTCCTGTTACGCCTTTAAAAGCCTTTCTCTCTCAGTTTCCCTTTCAGCGCTGAATGACCTCATAGGTCCCAGCGCCTTGCCTTTGGCCTAAATTTTATAATCCAATTGAAATTCCAATGCAAGGGGAGCAAGCATAGATGAAAATGTAAGAATAAAAGGTTATAACAATTGTAGAGGAAATTTACTATGAAATAGTGAATCTCAACATAAACAAGTAAAAAATGGGCCAAAGTTTCTTCGGCGCTACAGCGTATAATCAAGGCCACCGAAAATAGATCTGTCTTTCGGTAGTCTCGGTATAATGCTGTAAGAGCTGCGGCCCATGAAACTTTAACCACGGCCCGGTGGTGGCCTATCCTATATCGTTGCCAGAAAGCACGATTATGGCTAATTTTAACCTTAAATCAAATAAAAACTACTGGGGCTAGAGGGCTGCAATTTAGTATCATGATGGCTGGGGGGTGGATGGTCAACATACCACTTTGCAGCCCTCTAGCCTCCGTGGTTTTTAAGATCTGAGGACAGACAGAAAAAGTGCGGACATAATAAAGTGCGGACGGACGGACAAATCCGGCACAATAGTTTTCTTTTACAGAAAACTAAAATGGAGAGTTTAGAATAATTGATTTACCGGAAATGGAGTGGCGTCGTAAATGAAACTGGAGGTGTTTCGGTCATCCTATTCAAAAAGGCAGAGAGAACATAATGTTAATAACAAAATGTTCGGTTCTGTTCAGTGGGCAAACAATTTCTTACTACTTGGGGAAGCTTGCGAGCATTGTCTGGTAATTCATTACAAGAAAAAGCAAGCAAAAGCTGCTCCGAAGTTTCTTCGGCGCAATCGAGTTTTCTGTACAGCGTATAATGCTGTATGAAACTCTCAGCCACGGCCCGTGAAACTTTCAGCCACGGCCCGGTGGTGGCCTGTGTTGGCACCTATAGCGGAGCCAGACGCACGATCATGGCTAACTTTAACCTTAGATCAAATAAAAATAACTGAGGCTAGAGGGCTGCAATTTGGTATGTTTGATGATTGGAGGGCGGATGATCGACATACAAATTTGCCGCCCTCTGGTCTCAGTAGTTTTTAAGATCTGGGGGCGGACAGAAAAAGTGCGGACGGAGAGACAAATAGCCATCTCAGTCGGTTTCTTTTAAAGAAAACTAAAAACACGGTTACGTGGTCGCACCAGATACTTTAAAAATGGTGTCATAGAAAGAGATGTATTACATCACAAGAAAGAGATGTACTGTACTGACTCACATCACCGCAGAGTGAGTTTTCTAGGAAAACGCCATCACTGTAGGATGTGAATCATTGTCCAGAAGGACTGCCCACGTCACACACACACTATTATTATTACTATTATTATTATTCATTAGATGAAACCTATTCATATAAGCCCACCAAAGGAGCCATTGACTTGAAATTCAAGCTTCCAAAGAATATGGTGATCATTACGAAGAAGAAAGAGGAAGTAAAGAGAAATACAGAAAGAAGAGATCCCACGTATTAAAAAAGAAAAACATAAATGAATAAATAGGTAAATAGATAACAATGTATTGAAGGTCCAACTGCACGACATCCTCTGGGAGGCTGTTCCACACACACACACACACAAACGCTCGCAGTCTCTCTCATTCTCGGCCTCTTTTGGGATGAAGTTGTTAGCCCAACGCCCACCTTCATCCTGGCTGCGATCCGCTCCATTCTGATAAATACCAGATACACGATTCGCTGTAGAAGTCACCAGAGACACAGTGGGATTAAGCGGAACGTTCATAAAGCCTGCAGCCTCGCTAAGGAATCGAACCTCGAACCTTTTGGGATGAAGCTGCGACCCACTACCACGAAGCTGACTCACTGCATAAGTCAACAAGGGGGTGATTAGTTTTCACGAAAGCTCTCGAGATGCTCCGTTCTTAACAGGGGTTTAGACACAGGTTCTTGCGCTAGTGAGGCAAGTGTTTTAACTAATGGACTACTGGGAACAAGCAGATATATATATATATATATATATATATATATATATATATATATATATATATATATATATCACCACACATATATTTATAGATATTTATATTATATATATTTATTTATTTATTTATGTATATATATACATATATATATGTGTGTGTATGTACCGTGTCCCCTTATTGCCAAGGAAACAGATCAAACTTGGCTAGTCAAGACAAAACAAAGATAAAATGCGGCATGACTATGGCTGTTGTCATAGAGAATACCCTAGAGTGTTTTAGACTTCAGAAGTTCAAGCAAAGGTGCAGTGCATTATTACCCTTATACTTGTCTCCTTGTATTTTAATACATTTTTATCTATTTATTAATATTTTTTTTTCTTTTTCAATAAGTGGGATCACCTCTTTATGCATTTCCCTTGATCTCCTCTTACTTCTTCCTAATGAACACCTTAATATTCTTTGGAAGGGTGAATTTCAAGTCAATGGCCCCTTTGGTGGGCTTGTTCCATATGAAGAGGGTTCTTTTTCTGAATAATAATAATAATAATGACGTCTGTAATATATACTTCTGCTTTTAAAAACGAGCAACACTCACATTGAATATTGATAATTCCTTGATTCAAGAGAGATGACAAAAAAAAAAAAAAAGTTACGAGACAAACAGAAACGAGGAGAGGAGCAGCTAGGAAAAAGGTTAAAAAAAAAGAACTAGTGATAAGAGCTGTAGGGAGAGAGAACGAGAGAGTCCTAGTTCTCAAGATGAGCGGTGAATTGGGAACCCTCATGTTAGCTAACTGCCGTCGACGCTGGAAGGGTGAGAAAGGCGTAGGGTTTGTAGTCTCATCTCGGAGAGATTTCCTGGGATTTGAGAGGATATGCTCTCGAACCGCACCTTTTATTGAGGAAAGGCGTGTGGTGGTTATTATATATATATATATATATATATATATATATATATATATATATATATATATATATATATATATATATATATATATATGCGTCCGTGTTTGGAAATGTCTGTATTTGTTCGTTTGTGCGTAAACACTAAAGTAGATTTGAATGCGTATAGACTACACTGACTGTAAACTGAAACGAACTACAAAAGAATCACCATGGAATGGAATTAATCGTAATAATTACCACTTTCCAGAGCCGATGTTCACACCACACGATCTCACTTCTAAAATCAAATCAAAGAAGAAGAAGAAAACGGAGATGGTTCCGTTCTTTCTCGAAGGCCTGCTGCGCCGCGACTCGCGGAGAAACGTCCGATGCCAGATTATTTAAAAAGGTTGAGGATGACTTCCATGACGTAGGCTTTCTCAATCTGAGCTCTGGTTTCCGGTAAATCATCGTTTACTCACGATGCCCCTCTCTCTCTCTCTCTCTCTCTCTCTCTCTCTCTCTCTCTCTCTCTCTCTCTCTGCTGAAAGTCGCCGCCAAGTCAACGATTCTTACTCCAGGGATGTTGGTTGCTCATTTCGATCGTACGTTAGTCATGTTTCCTACGGATGAATTTATACACACACATATTTCATACATATATACTGTATATATATATATATATATATATATATATATATATATATATATATATATATATATATATATATATACAACGCGTATACTGATGGACAATTAAGATTTGCTCTTTTTGCACATAGTTATTTCCCGGCGTTTCGTAATTTTCATATACAAGGGCTCTAAAATAGATAAAGACAACACATAATTAGCATAAAACTCAAACCTGAAAATTTTTTACACTAAAAATTATACATTTAAAAAACCAAGATATATTAAAATTCACAAACTATTGGACCTACCTTCCACCAGAGTAAAAGAAAAGTATGTGGAAGGAAACTAAAAAATAAAAAAAGAAGAAAATACACCTCAAGACAAGACAAAGGGAGTGGCTGTTGACTGCGTGTTTAATTGGGGAACCTTTTGTTTGTTCAATAAGGAAGGACTCTAAAATGGGTAATTCCTAGGTGTTGGGTGCTTGTCCGATGATTTTAAAAACTTTATTTTCAATGTATGTTTTACAGGTCTTAGCGTGAGCTCTTATGTTGGAATGCTCCGGGTTCGTGAGTTTATAAGGACGCTGTACTGGTTTTTCTTTGCCCAGCGGGCCTAGGCCGATATGTGAGGTTCAAGGAGCGTCGATTTCCTATGGCCAGTTCGCTGTATCAGTCAATAAATATGTAATTCTAATTTCTTTCTGAGCTGAGTTTTTTTTCTAAGTATATAAAGATAATTTGTAAGCTATATAAAAATCGCCTTCAGATTTAGTACAGTAAGGTAGATGTAGTTGATGGTCTGGTTCTTACTCATAATTGACAGTTTTATTTATTTTTTGTTTTTTGTTTTGCGTTTTTCCAATATCGTAATCTTCTATTCTACATAGATAGCTAGCTGTTATAATCTAAGTTACTCAGCTGCCGAGAAGAAGAAGAAGAAGAAGAAGAAGGAGGAGGCGACGCACGTAGCACTAGCCGCTAGTGTGCTCTGTCAACGGATGCCAGTTGTCGCATTTTCTCAATAGTGTAATGTCACCTTAATAGGATTTGACTCACCGCCTCATGTAATTCAATGCTTTTATTTCTTAACTGTTGTTAATTCATATTTATTCACTGGTGCGCACCTTCTCAGCCGCATTTAGACTTCACAGATTGTTTATTTATTTCGGGAAGTCATTTTGCGTTCGATGCACTTTCAATTTCTCCAACCGCGTTTGCAAAGAGTTAGAAACATAACATAACATCTAATATTTCTTTAAAGAAAAGACTGGAGTGTTCTAGCTATGCTAAAATGAATTTTTAAAAATTAATCCATCTGCGTATTATGTAATCACAATAACAAACTGTAGCCTATTACACACTTCTTTCTTTTCTAATTATTTTTCTTGGTTACTTCAATTCTGAAGCAGAAAAGGAGAGAAGCAAGTATTTGATAAACTATTCCGTCCTTCTTCAAATGAAAGAAATCATCTGTTTCGTCCCCTGTTCGTGCTTACTGTTTTAAGAGGCTTCAACTTCTCCCTAGGAGAGCTGCTAACTGGCTCAGTGGTCCGGTTAAAGTACGGTATATTTAACTTTTCCCCTTAAAAATACGGTTGGTGCACGGTACAGACTTCATGAAGCCTCAACGGATTTCACGCGTGTTATGAGCTGATCCGAGGACTTCCATACCCCCTTGAACAGAGCGAGCAACAGTTTTTATTTCAACCGTCCTTTAGTAATTGTGAAAGGCTGGGATGTTGAAACATTTGAAAAGGAAGCATCCAATTGATGAAGAGGATCAGGAGAGTGAAAATGACTCTCAGCCAAGTACAAGGAAAGAAGAAGCGAGTGATAAAAAAAAATAAAAAATCCGGCACTATACTGAGAGTTATCTGGCTGTTGGATTCACGTGGACAGGACACGAAAACTGTGAGAGAAATAAGCAAAGTTCCTGTTTCTGATACAACAGTTAGTAGGCGTGCGGATGACATGTCCCCAAATATTTCAGAACATTTTGTCTGAGATACTGAAACATACAAAGATTGCCCTGCAAGTTGATGAGTCGACGGATATAACGGGTCAAGCTCACCTGCTAGCATTTGTTCGATTTGAAAATGAGGGTAAGATAATGGAGAACTCTTTGTGCTGTAAAGAGCTGCCAGACACGTCTTTATATCTGGAATCTTGTGGTTTGTCTTGGAATCAACGTGCTCCCTCCGTGACTGGCTCAGTAAAAGGCTATGTATCACGTGTAAAGAAATATTAAAGCAAGTTCTAGATGTAATTGTTAACTTGGTCAGTTTCATAAAGCAACGCCCTCTTGAGTCTCGCATGTTTGCCAGGTTGTGTGAAAATATGCAAAAAGATCACGTGACACTCCTTTCGCACACCGAGGTCAGATGGCTCCCCACAGGGAAAGTTGTCATGGGTATTTAAGCTGCGAGAAGAATAATTGCTGCTTTTCTTCAAAGAGAACGATAAAGTAAGTTTCGATGAGCATCTTTAATCCACAGACTGGCAGATGAAATTAGCTTGTTTGGCAGACACTTATCACCATTTAAATAACCTGAACTCCAGCATGCAGGGTCGGCAAGAAAACATTGTGACTTCGACAGACAGGCTTGTTGCTTTCAAGAATAAACTTATTGTTTGGAAAAAATCTCTCTCAAGAGGCAATGCTGAAATGTTTCCACTTCTACTTCAAGTTCATACCGAGATGATTATCAAGAAATCATACCCTTAATTACGAGTCATTTGGAATCACTGGCTGAAAAAGTTGATAAGTACTTCCCATCCTTATCGTCAGATTTGTATGATTGGCTTAGAAATCCCTTTACTGAGCTCTTCAAATTCGCAAAACCTGCTCAATCTACAAGAACGGGAAGAAATAACTGAACTAAAGTGTGATGAAGCCTTGAAGACAATGTTTAGTGCAGTACCACTTGATGTCTTCTGGATTTCTGTAAGAGAAGAGTAGCCTACCCAATCGTCTCAGCAAAAGCTTTGGATATTTACTCCCATTTTCTACTTCTTACCTAGTCTTTTCGTCTTTTATTTCGAAACTTTTGTAGGCTATCAAGATTTCCATCGGTCTTCTTGCTAGCGTTTCCCGTATCCTGAGTCCGTGGCAATTTATAATTCTTATTTCAGCATTTCATGTATATCATCAGTAATTTCTTAATAAATATAAAACATGCGTTAATTTTATTACACTTTCTTATTCTATTATGATTTTTTTTTTTTTTTTTTTCCATCACTTTCATCCTATTCAACTGGGTGGTTTTTATAGTGTGGGGTTCCGGGTTGCACCCTGCATCATAAGGTCATCACTTTTCTCACTATGTGCGCTGTTTCTAGTAGCACACTTTTCTGCATGAGTCCTAGAGCTACTTCGGCATCTAGTTTTTCCAGATTCCTATTCATGGATCTTGGGATCGTGCTCAGTGTTCCTATGACAACGGGTATAATTTCCACTGGCATATTCCATATCCTTCTTATTTCGATTTTCAGGTCTTGATACTTAAAAATTTTTTCTGTTTCTTTCTCATCTACTCTGGCGTCCCATGGTATTGCGACATCAATGAGTGATACTTTCTTCTTGATTTTGTCAGTCAACGTCACGTCTGGTCTATTGGCACGTATCACCCTGTCTGTTCTGATACCATAGTCCCAGAGGATCTTTGCCTGATCGTTTTCTATCACTCCCTCAGGTTGGTGTTCGTACCACTTATTACTGCAAGCTAGCAGGTGTTTCTTGCACAGGCTCCTGTGGAAGGCTTTTGCTACTGAATCGTGCCTCTTTTTGTACTGGTTCTGTGCAAGAGTCGGACATTTGCTTGCTAAATGGTTAATGGTCTTGTCTTTCATATGCATATGGGTGAGATGTTATTTCCATCTATTGTTCTTTGGACATATCTGGTGCTTAGGGACTGATCTTGTGCCGCTGTTAGCATTCCTTCTGTTTCCTTCTTGAGTTCTCCCCTCTGTAGCCATTGCCATGTTTCATCGCTGGCCAGTTCTTTTGTCTGCCTCATGTACTGTCCATGCATTGGTTTGTTGTGCCATTCCCCTGTTCTGTTTATTATTATTATTATTATTATTATTATTATTATTATTATTATTATTATTATTATTATTATTTATAAAAATTTGATCGCACAGAGTCATTAAAATGATGGAGAAATTCACCATGATATCAGCTTAAATATGTATTAAAAAAAAATATTATATATATATATATATATATATATATATATATATATATATGTGTGTGTGTGTGTGTGTGTGTGTATACATATATGTGTGTATATATATATATACAATATATACATATGCATATACATATATATATATATATATATATATATATATATATATATATATATATATAAAATACGCACACATAGCGAACAGTGAACACAAATGTGACTGAGGAGAATCGAGCAGGTTCTCGATTTCGTCTTACATATATTTATGACATATACTGTACACACTGACATCATTATGGATTTCTTCACCATATTATTATTATTATTATTATTATTATTATTATTATTATCATTATTATTATTATTATTATTCATGTACCTATACCATCAATAATTATAGTCAAGACAGGAAAACCTACTGCTAGGCTAAGCGTGGGGCATACCGTCTATAGACTATAATCATGTCGGTACAGTTTGACCAAGGAAGCTTCACCCCGTATACCTACCTACATTATTATTATTATTATTATTATTATTATTATTATTATTATTATTATTATTATTATTATTATTATTATTATTATTATTCCGAAGATGAAACCTATTCATATGGAAGAAGCCCACCAAAGGGGCCATTGACTTGAGATTCGAGCTTCCAAAGAATATGGTATTCATTAAGATGAAGTAAGAGGAGGCAAAGGGAAATACATAAAGAAGAGATCCCACTTATTAAAAAAGAAAAAAATAACAATAAATTAATATATAGATAAAAATGTATTAAAAAGCAAGGAGAACAGTATTAGGATAGTAATGCACTGCATATTTGCTTGAAGTTTTGAAGTTCTAATTGCACGATATCTTTCGGGAGGCTCTTCCACAGTCCAACGGTGTGAGGAATAAAGGACCTCTGGAGCTGCGAAGTTCGACAGCGAGGCACATTTGCTGCTGTAGGTGCTGCTGTCCATCGACAGTGGTCAAAGAAACTGTCTCAGGATTCAGGACTGGGTTGCCCTGGACTATTGCCTCCACCCTGTGAGGAAATGTATCGGTGTTTTTATATGCTGGGATTACTATTATTATTATTATTGCTGAAATCCTATTCAAACGATTTGCCGCTGGCTGGGAAATGTTTTTGCTTGTCCATGAAATATTGTTGAGTCATTTGTTCCTGAGGAGTTTTTCTGCAGCTTAATTTTCCTTGTTACCCCCATAGTCTTTTGGATAAGTTACGGTCACGACAGAGGTGAACACTTGGGTGGATCAAGATGGCGATGGAGTGATGCATGAAGTCAGAGAAGGTGAACAATTGTGGGGTAAGACAATTATTAATGAATGGCGTGGAGTAGCTGGTGTTTGCAGATGATACTGTGCTGATTGGTGATAGTGGATAGAATCTGCATAGACTAGTATAAGAGTCTGAAAGCGTTAGCAAGAGTAAGGTTATGAGAGTAACTGGATGGAAGAAAAATGTAGCTGTTGATTTACATAAGTATTTGGGAGCAAATATAAAGGATGATGGTAATGGCAGCATGGGACTATTTAAGGATGGTATGGTGGCGTGGAAAGATGGACGACAGTAGAAAGGAGAATATTCTTAATAACAAGGAAGCACAAGAATATGTTCAAGATAGGAGTGCAATGCACAGTGTGTGTAGTGTTTGATGCACCGCTGATGAACCATCTCTGTAGATGTATGCAGTGGTTCTCAACCAGGGGAGAACTTCAGAGTTTCGGGGGTGGGTGGGGGAATTGTGACCACAGAATGGCAGGCTCAAATTGGCTCTAGGACCACACAAAACGCAGTATGCATCAGTCCGCACTACTGAGGGGTCACGCTGGGCTGTCTCTCTACTATGTGTTTAGTATTTTGCATATTAATTAGAATGCACCTTTTGAGGCAAACAATTTTGGAAAGGAGGCGGGGGAGCTGACATTCTGACATGGTAAAAGGGTACGCGGGCCAAAAAAGGTTGAAAACCACAGAGCAAAATGTTTGCAGAAATTTAACTGAAAAGGGACCGTCCACAATTCAGCAGTTAAGGTGAGTGTAACAGTGACCATCTGTCAGGGGATCAGGCTATCACAAAACCCAGCAGGTGACTCGGAATATATTTTTATTCAAACATAATTCGGATGCCTGGAGTAATTTTTTGTATTTGTTTAATCCTTGCAAGTTTCATACTAAACTTTCAAGGCCTAGCAGTGATTATCAGTGGATTTCGGTGTGGTGAATTTTTTCACAGCCGTCGTCATGGACCATAATCTATGTGACGAGTTTAAATCATTCAATCTCTCCCTCTCTCTCTTAAACATTTTGGAAAATCACAACAGACAAAATCTATATTGCGTCTATTTGTTGTGGGTTTGAGCACATCCCCCCCCCGTCCTCACTAGAACACGCAACTAAAAGGAATCATTAGTGTTCTTTGAATGTTTCATCATCTTACATATTGTAATTGATAATTTAATTCGAAAGAAACGTTCTCTGGTCAGAGTTTGGTCCTCATTTCAATTCCACCTAAGTTTCAATTTGAGTTCGTACTAAATTTAATTGCTGTTGATATTACAGCTTTGTTGCGCTTGAAATATTCTTATGGTAAATATCTGAGCTCTTCCGGGCTTGTTATACTGAATACTATATCATTTGTATGAAAAGGAAAAAAGGAATCCACTTGAATATAAAAAGTATTTCTTCATTGTGGCAGAGAAGGTTTAGCCAAGTTGCGCGAATCGGCCTTTAATTCTAACGATTCATTTTCTTTGATGTCATGAAGACAGAAAACGGAGAAACTTGAATACATCCTATGGAGGCGAACAGGACAGGTGTTTTCTTGGAATACATTCTGTATTTCTTGTATTTACTTCTTATTCGTCTTTTCCATAACATTTCATCAATCTATAGAATGCAGTGCAGTAAGAAGTGGTCTGTGAAGTCCCCAAACCACGGCACATGTCCTTTTCGCCAGCGGCCTTCCCTTTTTCAATTCTTCCATTAGAGTCTCTTCTCTTCCGTTCTTTACAATCACGTCCACAAACATTAACAAGCATGTATTAACCCAACCCACTCTTACTCCATTCAGTTTTATATCTCTTCAGGTCTATACATTAAAAAGCCAATACAGATTCTCTCTCTCTCTCTCTTGAGAGAGAGAGAGAAATGGATAACAGGCCTTCGAGTAATATATTTTTTGGTCAATATTTTTAATCATCATATATGATCGCTTTATGTTTCTAACTTTAATAATTAGTAATTAGTACCGAATTATTAAACAGCAACGGAGTATTATGGTAACAGCATATGATAATATCTGTGTTGTTTCCATCACGAGAGAGAGAGAAATCGGTTGATAACTAAGCACAGCTTCCTTCGTAAAACCCCACCACGTTTGTCAGGGAGACTAGTTCCGTTGGTTAGACCGAGTCCAGTGGTCCACAAGCATTCTTTATATTCGACCAACCGAGAAGTTTTTTTGTTTGGTATGGAGCGGAAGATATCTGAGCATATCTTTGTAATGCCATACTTTTTCCCTCGTATGTATGCGTATATATCTGTCATTTCCCTTATTTGCTCAACAGAAGCAACTCGAAAATGGAATATCATTACGTAACAGATGTGAAGGGATAGAAAACTTTCGATATATATTGTAAAAAATCGGTAAATTTCAACTGAATAAAAATCCAATATAATCCGTCGTGCAGCTTTCTGTCAAACTTTGTCAATTTTACAGTGTTAATTTCGTACCCTTTTGTATATATAAACCAAGAAGTATCCTTCTCTTAAAAATAATAAAAAAAATAAGCTTCCATATTATGATGCTTTGTTGCAAAAACGTAGATATGGATTTTACAATGAGATTATCTTATAACATTCTATTCCAGTAGCGGAGGACACGTTACTAGCTGGTATTGCACATATGCGCAGTTAATGTTTTCAATGCTGAAATGTAGTTGCTCTTTTTCAACTTCTTCATGTCTAAGCAAAAATAATAAAATTAAAATAAATGACAATCGTTAAGTGTCTCTTGAAGGTTGGAAAATTAAGAGTTTATGGGGTATTCCCTTTCCAGTTACCTCATGGTTTTGGAAATCTCTTGATGCGTTTTAGAATAATCTTTAAGAAAGATTTCGCAAATAGCCCTATGTGGTTTTTTGTATATGAATCTGTTTGCGTTCTGAATACAGTTTCGCGGAAAGCATCGTACGCGCTTTACAAAATGATACTCATAACCCAAGCCTGACTTACAGGATTCGGTGTGATAAGATATATTTCTATCTGAGAGTGGGTTTTTTGTATCATTCCCGTCTCGAGAGAACTTGATATGTCGTTGCAGGGACAGAAAGATAATCTCATATCCTGTTGTTTATCGCTACGTGTCGTCAAGTTCGATGTTGGTGTTTTCTGTTTGAGAACAATCCGGCTGACAATTCAAGAGCAACTTGATGAAAGTACAAATGAAGATTGATGTTACACTGTGCCAAATACATTCTCTTGGAGGAGCGTCATGTCAAAACCTGCTGTTGTACCTCACTCAGTTATTTCTTTTTTCCGCTGTTAGCATTTTTCCATAGACTCTGGCTCAAGACCATATAGCCTACATGTCTCTGCTGGGTGGTCAAAGTACGAAGGCTTATAACAAGGTATTCACATCTTATCGACCATAAGCCGACTTATCCAACCAACCAACTTACCATCCAGGCCGTGTGCACCATGACAGTCGCATACAATGAACCGTCGTATGATTTCTGGACACAGGCTTGAATCTTCAGATTTTCAAATGAGGCTGATGGTCTAATGGCAGCTCCCCGGCTCCTCCCCCCCAATGCCGCGGAGTATAGTATGTTGTCTTATATGGTATTATCATAGTATCCCCATCTACAGTTTACTATCCAAGTACTGACTAGACGTAATCATTTTTACTTCTGGTGCTTTTTCTTCCAGAGCACGCTTTCAAATCACAGGAAGACAAGACTAAAAATAAAGAAAACTGTTTTGAGGAAAGACCTAGAATTTTCTACAAATAATAAACTGCCCATTGAATGTTCACAACAGAGCATCATAGAGAAAGGATTATAGTTCAGCAGCAAAAATAACGATTTGGTAAGGCTAGCCTTGAAAAAATGTTCTGGGCGTAGTATTTCAGCGCAGCTGTTTTCTGCCATATCGCTTTTGAGCGTTTTGCGCATGCGCGTATTAATTTTTTTTACAACTTCCATAATACGTCATGGATGTTTCGTCATGTAAACTTTTCTGTGAGTTTGATACACACCAAACCAATTTATTGCCGTAATTACCAAAGCCTTCACATTTGCAGTAAACTACCCTAATCGTATTTGTGAATTTTACCGTCACTCGCACTGTTTAGCATAGCTATAATAGTCGATAAAGTTGACGCTCTAGCTTGGTAAAGTATCCTACTAATACAGTCTCGGAAAGAGATGACCCGAGCACCGTTCAGATCCAGTAGCGCATTCCTCGGCTATCAGAAAGCAAGATGTCGTAGAAGAGGTGACTAATTACGCAGTATGATTTCTTATCATGTAAACAAGTTCATGATGAGGACGGAGAACTGAGCGCCGAATGCCTGTCACCTGTGGTGTTTGTGCGTCTGCGCAATAAAAGGAAACGTTGAGGACCTCTCTGTCCCGCTCCCGCATTTGCCTCAGTTATGGCCAGATGGCGACCATTACTGTAAAATCTAGGTCTATAATTGCAATTAGACGTAAGAGCTCCCCATGGCTGATCTCCTACCTTCCTAATTTAAGGTAAGACAGATACAAGGGTATTAATATACTTAAGGTATTAAGGAAAACGCGACGACGTCTCAAGTTACGTAGGGTGTGAATGCTCTTCATTGTCAGTTGGTGGAAATTTTTCCAGAGATCGTTGATTTTTAGACATAGGCCTGTTATTTTACGTTGTTAATTGTTTTTGTTGGAATTCTTAGGTGACAATGAAACAAGATGGGACAGAACGCAAAACATGGTAAGCAGTCTAAAAAACAGGCTTAGGCCTAGTTGCCTCAAGGAAACCAAATTTAATATTCTGAATAAATACCGGTTAATGAGACGTGCAATATGAATCATTATCCCCTGTTTTAATGTGAATAGGCCTAATTGTTTGACCACAAATTGTTGTCAGATATTTTCACGCGTAAATTTCATCACAATTCGTTCATGGCCAAGTACAGTCATTCCACGGGAAGTTATATCAGAAGAAAGGAACATGGTTAGGCCTAACCATGACCAGTCGATTTCATTCCATCTGTCCACTCACTAGCGTAGGTTAGCTGGACGTGACAGTAGGCAAAGCTAGCACTCGATTGGTTGCAATCAGTGTTCCCGATATCATAGGCTTAGGCAACAGTGATAAAGATGCAAGTGTTTTTTTCAGTAATTCATCAGAATGGTTATATATGCAAACAACCCTCACTCCCTCTTATTTAGATATGAAACATGCGACGTATGTCGATAATATAATGACTAAATCGCATGGATGACGAGTCAGTAACAAAGGGTATGCTGAGGTCAAACGCAGAACGAATAATGGACTTGAAGCAATTTTTTGTCTCATTGTAGGTACATGAAAAGACGTCTGGTTATGCGAGTACAAATGAGGGATTTTAATAACTAATTGGATGTAAATCACATGAGTAGATTAGTATTAAAAATAAGTCAGAAGTATTGTTTATGAGGGTGTGTAGGACCTTGAGCTCAGTGAATGGAACAACAACTTCTGTCTTGGCTGGGAGGCGGGAAATTTGTTACATGGCATGATATCAATGGTATTGTGATTTTCTTTCCAAAATTGCATATTTATATAATATTTTTTTGAGCATACAAATATAAAATATTTTTTTGAGCATACAAATATAATAGCTAAGTGCATGGACACTTTCTGACTATTTAGCTAAATAGCATATCGAGCAAGTTTAAAATCTGACCCAGTTCCCATCATCCTTGTGCCGATGACATACTGTATACGGCATAAAAGGCTAGCCAAGGCATGCATTTTTTTTTTTATTGTTGGGTATTGGAACGATAATTGGATAGAATGAATAAATAATTATGGGTTACAATAAAAAACAGTTTTGACTGCAGTGGAAAGAATGTGTGCTTAAAAGAAGGCCACTAAAATAAAATACCTGGCGGATCATTAGCATTGATCCATGCTTCAAGTTTTAGCGGGAAACAATATTTAAAGGAAGTTTTAGCAGTAAGCAATACTAAAGGTTATTTTTCAGTTGACGGACAAAGATATTACTTAGGCATCATAAGTTGTTTTATTGTTACATGTGAAACTGCATAGAATGAAGTATGAACAGTTTTTGAGCATAGGTCTATGTTTCGTCTCGGCTACACTAAGGGGATACATCATAATTTCTGAAAGCTCATCGTTCATGTGTGTTTTATCTGAGTAGATTGTTTGATACGATCTCGTACCTCGTGTGCTTGTGTTGGTATATTATGAATACAAATCGATGAGTTTCATAAGGGGCGAGGTTTCGTTTCCAGTATAAACATTCAAATACGTTACTGGGAAATAGTTTGATAGTTAATCACAGTAAGCCAACGATATCGGAAACGTTGCTTGTCAGCCAATCACGTGCCACCCATGTGCAGGTGCCACATCTACGTCCGTGAGTGGATAGATGAAATGAAACCGACGATAGCTAACAAAAGAAAGTTTATTGGAATTATTACCGTATTCTCTGTTTTGAATACCAGGCGAATTATCTGCAGGTACTGGATTGCTACAACGAATTATGCTACTGGGACATTATAGTACTGAGTTAGTTCCTATGCTCCAACGCCGCATTCTTTTCATTCCGTTTCACGCCACTTGTCTTCAGTACCCAATAATCTTTGGTGAATCATTTACATTCCTCTGTTGCGAGTCACAAAACTCATTTTTTAACTGATGACCAAAAAGTTCTTTTGACCCCTTAACAACTCCCATCAGCCCTGCTTGAAGTTTGGGCATTAAGTGTTACCGTTGACCAGCATTCGCCCAATAGGCTTTTAAGTTTTCATGTTCGCTAAGTTTCAGTGAATCAAACTAGTGTGACCAATTGGAAAATACTGTCTGGAAAATACCGTTTGGACTATCCAACGATCGGTGTGGTCAGCTGATTTTTAGCTATTAGATTCAGTGCTTCATAAAGTCTTATTTTTTGAAGATGAGTTTTGAAGATCGTATTAGTCTCAAATTACCCTAAAAGTTTACTACACACACACACACACACACACACACACACACACACACACACACACACACACACACACACACACACACACAATGAAGATTTATGATTCATGAAATCAACGTACGCGTATCATTGTCATTTTTTCTGTTGAGCGATAAGGGGTTAGGCTGTATGTTGTCTTTCTTTAACCATCCACAATATTTTTTTAATGAAACCAGTAATGGTTAAATGATGAAAATTCTTCTCGGGTTTTTACATATTAGTCTTTCAATATGTCTTTTCAGTTATAATTTAGTGCGGAATCTTTCTATTGTGAAGGCAAGAAAGTTAAGTATATCTTAGTTAATTTAACCAGACCACAGAGCTTATTAACAGCTCTCCTAAGGCTGGCCAGAGGGATTAGATTTATTTTACGTGGCTAAGAACCAACTGGTTACCTAGCAACGGGACTTACAGCTTATTGTGGGATCCGAACCACATGACCAGAAATAAATTCCTCTAAATCTGCATTAGCCGGTAGCGTGCCAGGCGACAGCTCTATCCATCCATCCAACGAAGAACTGATTGTGACGGCAAATCTCCCCGTATTTGCAGTCTCGACTACTAACTAATCACTAGACTAATAATGCACTTTCAGAGGCAAAAATTAATTTAAATGCATCTCTTGGTGCCATTGATTGTGCTCGCGTCTCTTACGAGTATTACTAATGACAACGCTACTAGCAGAGGTTTAAAGCAACCATATGTGTTGAAGTTATTTTGTGTAGAAAATTGTTTCACAGACATATTACCATGAATTTCCAAAACATAAGGTTGCACTCAGCCTGCGGAGTCTATCTATGTACGGTATAGGCTATTGTTCTCTACAGGCATATATTTATTATTTAAAATCCTAATAAAACAACACCTCAGACACCAGTTCTGTCTCCTGTGAACGTGTTAGTGAGAACATTCGTCAGGGATTTCCCGGATAAATCGCTCTCTCTCTCTCTCTCTCTCTCTCTCTCTCTCTCTCTCTCTCTCTCTCTCTCTCTCTCTCTCTCTGTGTGTGTGTGTGTGTGTGTGTGTGTGAGAGAGAGAGAGAGAGAGAGACCATTATTTTACCTTTAACGAATACCACCCTGCTTTTTACGTGCACGATCATGTCAGTTTTTTCTGTATATATGATAATAGCATGTGTACGTGCCAGAAGCGGTTAATAAGAGACAGTGAGAGACAAACATACGTAGGCTGTGTTAGACATCTTGGTACTGTACATTTCCGAGCAAGTCGGTTACATATTTGCAACTGCTCAAACCTTAATTAAACCATTTTTGATGTAAAACATTACTCACATGTGATTCTAAATGGAGTAATGAGTGAAGACCGAAAAGTGATTTTGTCGGAGCAATTTCTATCGACGTGAATTTAGATCTTCATCGCCCATTACATTTTCCCCCTTCCCTTCGCCAGTCCTTTGTTCATTATATTATACAAATTTATTCCATTTCAGATTATTTTTACGGGTGAAATTCTGTACAAATTTGTTCTTGTTACAGCTTCTGTCTCTGCAAAAAGTTTATATTTGGATAAATTGAAAATGATGAAGATTCTGAAAGTTTCAGTATTGCTTTATTTCCAGAACTTATTTGCGGGGTATGTGTACCGGTTGATGTTGATTGCCAGTGTTTACGAATGGTCAGGGCCATTGAGAAAATAGACTAACGTTTTTCCCCAAGAATGCCAGTGAACAAGTGGCTCTTGGTACAGGATTTGTTGTTATTACGATGATGCTTAAATGCTAATGAATAGTTTTTAGAACAGTTATGCTGCTTTCTGATGTCACAGTTGTTAGCCGTATTTGTTAACTGATATTTATAGGACAGGCCAATTGGAATGAAGGAAAGTAGACGTGAGTCAAAAATTTTTTTACATTCTCGGAAGTAAAGGAAGGCGGATGTCAGTCCAACAGTCAGATTTTTTTTATATCCTCAGATATTTTCGTCAAAGGAAGCAAGAAACTTGAACATTTGCATTAAGACTGCATCCCTAGAGTGAGGTAGATATATCAAGAAACGATGACACATTAAAAAGTAACTGTACTGAATTCTACAAGTATAAAAACAAGAGCATGGGAATCTGTCTTGAGGCAACGTCACAGGAAGCTGTGTTATCAAAGGGAATAGCCAGCGGAGGACTGCCATTTTTCATCCAGTGTCATTTTCACCACTGGCGGTGTTGCAGTGCTCTTCATGGCGCCCGCATCAAAGATCTACAACTGGTAATTATCCTTTTTTTTTTTTTAAAGAAAAGTTTCTGTCTTGCTTATATTTATTTACAAAGCTGATGGGAACAAACAGCAGTAGATCGTGTCATTTAGAGTTCTGTTCAGAGGTACAAGGAAAAAACTGCTGGGGTTCAGAGGCCCGCAAAAGCTGTCAGAAATATTGAGTTGTAATTTAGAGTTTTTCCTTTTTTATGTATATCTTTGAAAAATCGAATGATCCAAATCCTTGATATGAAGACCATGGTTTTAAGTTTAAATTACTATGTGGAGAATTCCACGGTAAATGAAATACTGAAAGCACTAAGCACCTTTCGTCTCTCTGGCAGATTGTGTTCAAGATGTGGCTTTTTCGCATCACGGCTACTTTAGGTGCTTCAGTAACTTTTTGCTTTTGAATTTTTACCTAAAAAGTTTTAAGGCATTCCTAGTAGGGTCACGTGTTTATGAACGTGATAATGAGTATTTATCACCCTTCCGGTGATGTCGCTAAATATCTTCTGTTTGTTGTGTGTGTGTGTGTATATATATATATATATATATATATATATATATATATATATATATATATATATATATATATATATATATATAATATATATATATATATATATATATATATATATAACAATTATAACAATTTTCTTTGGGAAATGCTTGCTGGGAGCCAGTCATAGACTAGACTCTAAATGAATGATTTCATTACTTTACCTTTATTTTTGTATGAAATCTGACTGCTGTGATTCAGGAAATCAAAAACAAGGAAAAAGGACTTAGAAGTGAGCTGGAGGGCCTCACCTCACAAGGTATTTAAGTTTAAAACTACGAGTATTTACATGAAATGAAATGTCAGAAGATGACATGGACTAACCAGGCATGCAAGGCCTGAGAGGTTAATTATAACTGGGAAATCTTGAAAGTATATCCATCGGTGTGACGATGTTAACATAAGGCACAGTCAAGAGAAATTTCCACGGCTAACACACCCTTTGTAAAGACAGAGGTTCACGACTTAAAAGCCAGTAAGTATGCAGTAAAGTATACATAGGACAAGGTGAGCACAGAGGGTGCCAAGAAGCCTTGAACACATGATTTTATGTAATTATTTAACCACAGACATTTATGTAACACTGACCTAACAAGGCAAGGTTGATATGGAAAATACTGACACTTAGAAATGGAAAAAGGAAGTTGATTTCGAGAATTAAAACAGTGTGACTGATGGGAAGAACCTTTGCAACAGATCACATTACCTTGTAGAAGAGGTGGCTTCAGCTAGAAATGGCAGTGGAGGAAAGGCTGAGGGATTCACTGATAAGACGACTAAAGGTCCCCACAAGATAGGACCACATGGTAGGGCATGGCTCTCTGAAGGAAATGGAAGGGGGGAGATGCATCTCGCTCGCATCCAGCAGTGTGTGACTCGCTTGTTCCTTCGGTGAGACCCTTATATGACATCGGTCAGGGGTCAGGAGGTTAGGAGGATACCCACAGGTAGATTGGGGTAGGTTGTCATCTATGACTCAGTCCCAGGTGTGCCTGCCAGTTGTCCTCTCTTAATCCAGGCTTAGGATTCTGAGAGCAAAGTCTCCCACAGTCATATGTTCAAGAAGAGAAAGTTGAAAGGGATATAAAGCGATTAAAAGATTAAGGGAGGGGCCTATATTCCTTTAGCCCTTCCTTGTCAGACAGTGCCCAAAATGCACTGTTGTATTTTCAAGTTTTAAATGAAGTAGGAGGACTGGGATTTTTGGGAAATTATAATATATATATATATATATATATATATATATATATATATATATATATATATATATATATATATATATATATATATATATATATATATATACATTATATATATATTCTCCTGGATATGAGGCCAACCATATCCGGTTGCAAAAGCTTGCTAAAGGACATAATGAGGTTACCTTGAATTGCAACTACCTCCTGCAGGTCACGCTTGGGAAAGGTGTAGTACCTGTAAACCTCCCTTGGGTTAGGGTACAGCTCCACTGCCTTGTGGGATAAACTTTTTAGTTAAAGGCTAAGAGGCTGGAAAACTCCCAATTTAAAACCCTACTGCCTTGTATGAAGTCAACCTTTTTAGGTAAAGGCTAGGTTTATGGCTTTATAACCATAGTGCATGGAAGAGAACTGGAGACTCACCATGTATAACCTCCAAGAATAATCATGGCTATGTCACAAAAGAAGAAGTACAGATGAACGGCGTTAGTGGGAACTATGTCAGAATGATGATGATGGTTGTTCCCGCCTGGTCAAACTAGTCATGGTGCAGGTGGCATTTGACCGTCATCAAGCCAAGCTGCCCAAAAAGAAAAGAAAAGAAATGTAATAACAACCCAAAGACAACAGAAAACAAGGAAAATAAGGATAGCTACTTGGAACAATTAGAACATTATCAGGCTGGAAAGAAAATGAATGTGTAGAGAGAAATGAAAGAATGAAGCTACAAGTATTAGGGGCTTAGTGAGGTTAGATGGCCAGGAGGGGGAGGTTCTCCAATCCCAACAGGAGGAACCTTCATATACTGGAGGCCAGGGAGTTGAGAGAGGTGTTGGTGTGATGTTAGACAAATCTGAAACCATGTTTGATAGGTTGGGCTGTATCTGACAGATTTGTACAGCGTATAAAAGCCACACTATTCAATATATGCATAATACAAGTATATGCACCTACATCTGAACACATGAAAGAGGATGTTGATCAATTTTATCTAGAGTTAAATCAGGCAAGAGAGCAGTGCAAAGAGTATTAAGCAATTATGGTTATTGGTGACCTCAATGCGAAGGTGGGACAAGGAAGAACAGCTGGATATTGTTGGGCCTTTGGATTAGGTAGAAGAAATGAGAGAGAAACAGATTTGTAGACTGGTGCTTAGAGAGAGAAAAGATTATATCAAACACCTGGTTTAAGCACCACCCAAGACATCTCTGGACATGGAAAAGCCCCAGTGACAGAGTTAGAAACCAAATAGACTTTCTAACCATCAATAAAGATTTGGGAACTCTGTCAAGCAAGTGAAACCTACCCAGGAGCCGATTGTAATAGTGACTCATGTACCAGTTGTAGCAAGTGATGGTGAAGTTGAAAAATCAGAAAGAGTACACCTAAATCAAAGAGGCAACTGAAATTATTGAAAACAGAGGAAATGAAGAACCAATATAATATAATTGTAAGAAATAGATATGACCAGCTTAAGGAGGAAGGCCCAGTGCTCCAACATCCTCAGCAAAAGTGGCAAAATATGGAAATGCAATAAGAGAAGGTAATGAAATAATACCAACAACAGAAAGAGAGCTCGGAGAGAATGGATGACAGAAGATATTTTGATAATGATGGATGAAAGAAGGCAACAGAAGGGTAAAAATGAAGATAGATATAGAGCTCTGATAGAACTATTAAGAGGGAATGCACAAGGGCAAAGGAGAAATGATGGATGAGATATGTGAGGAGGTAGAAGATTTGGATAAAAGGGATGAACGGAGAAAGTATGATAAGGTGAAAGAAATTACTTTTAAAGAAGAGAAGTATCAGCACTGCATCAAAAAAGTGGATGGAAAACCATAGTAATGGAGTCAAAAGAAATATTGGCAAGATGGACGGAATATATTGAGAATTATTTGATGATGATAGAATAGAAACATCTAGGCTTCAATGACAACGGAGAGGGACCAAGTATAACTAGATCAGAGATATAGGCATCTTTAAAACAAATGAAAAGGATAAAGCAACAAGTGACATGGAATAGCAGCAGAGATGTTGAGCTCTGGGAGAGAATACATCATTGATATATTAATGGAAATAGTGGAAGGAATATATGAAGATGGAGAGCCTGCAAACACAGATGTACAACCAAACATTTAATTATCAATGCCAAAAATACTGGTGGAACACTTGAGTGCAATAAACACCGGACTATCAGTATCATGAGTCAGATCACAAAAATAATATTATGGGATTGTTTTGAATAGAATAAGAAATAAGATACTCCCAGAGATTGGCAAATGAACAGTGTGGTTTTATGAGAGATAAAGGGACAAGAAATGCAATTTTTATTTTGAGAATGTTGATGGAGAGAGCAATAGAAGTGAAAAAAAGATCTATATGTTTGTTTTGTTGACTATGAAAAGGCTTTTTGATCAAGTTAGATGTAGACCTTTTATATGATATTGGAACATATAAATATCGATGGAAAGATCTAAGATTGATAAAGAATTTATATTGGAATCAACAAGAGGCATCAGTGAAAGTAGAAAATGACGAATCAGAGACTCGCACATCAAGAGGTAAGACAGGTTGTGTGGTTATCACCTGATCTCTTCAATTTATATAGTGAAATGATAATGAGAGATCTCAGAGATAGTGAAGGAATTAAGGTTGGAGGAGTCAATATTAATAATATCAGATATGCTGATGATACAGCATTTGTTGCAGACTCTCATGATAAACTTCAAGCTTTAGTTAGTACTTTTACACGAGTCAAGTAGAGAAAGAGGTCTGTCATAAATACTAAGAAAACAGAAGTTATGGTTATCTCCAAAGATGAAATCCCAAGAACAGATATAAGAATTAATGCTGAAACAGTTAAACAAACCGATAGTTTTAATTATTTAGGATGCACTGTCACAAGTGATGGAAAATGCGAAAAAGAGATCAGGAAGAGAATATCCATGGCAAAAGGTGCATTTGCAAGATAAAGAAATTAGTCACCAACTCAAAATATCGATGAATCTTAGGAGAAGATTTGTGAAATGTTTTGTTTGGTGTGTATTGTTGTATGGTTGTGAAACTTGACCCTGAGGAAGGCAGATGAGAGAGGTTACAGGCTGCAGAAATGTGGTTTTGGAGAAGGATGCTGAAAAATTCTGGACAGAAAGGAAAACTAATGAGCAGGTATTAGAGAGAGTGTGGCATTGAGAGAGAACTTGGCTTCAATGAGAGGTAGACAAATGCGGTTTGTGGGTCACATAGTGAGAAGACAAGAACTAGAACATCTCTCTCTCACTGGTAAAATCAATGGAAGTCGCCAAGAGAAGACCTAGACAAAAAAATATATAGATGGGATTGGTGAGAATGACTGGAGAAGAAATGTCTGCAGTCAGTTGGGCTAAGAGAGCCAGAAATAGAGAGGAGTGGCAGCCATGGCTGCCGATGTCCTTGGGGATATGGCACCCGAGGATGATATATATATATATATAGAGAGATAGTATATAGTTATATATATATATATATATATATATATATATATATATATATATATATATTTAAGGTATATATATATATATATATATATATATATATATATATATATATATATATATATATATATATATATATATATATATATATATATATATATTTAAGCATATATGCATTTCATAGCTTCAATGCTTTAAGGTGTGATGAAAGAAGGTTTGGAGTCAGAGCGAACTAGGGCGAGACTTGATGTAAAATCTTTGTATTCAGTAAAGGTTTGACTCTCAGCCATCTGCGTGAGAAGCCTCGCAATATTGCCGGTCAGGTGATCTTCAAGAGTTATGTATATTAGTGAGTATGCGATGCTACTTTGATCTAGATTATGCCAAAATCTGCCCTAAAGTGAGTTTTGATCGTTCATTAACGTGATAGAACTGCAGTTGTCCAGCCATAGTTTTGGAGAGGATCCAGGCTTTGAAAATCGGCAGATATGGTAGAGTTTCAAATCTCTGTTTTTATGGGAGGAAATTGGAACTTGTGATTTTTACCATGATTTTCTAATCATTATGAACTTTTGAACTGGTGTGGGAGATTTAATATGAATATTCATACCTCTTTTATATTATTATTTTGTTATGTTACGTTTGCCATATCTTGGCTATGCATTTTACACTTTCCATTATTGTGTTTTGTATTTCATTTATTTTTGGGAGTTTTTCTATCATGTTTAATTCTTTCGACAGATGTCTGTGGACATGTTGGAATAACATGTGACTTGGGAGTTTGAGAAAAGGACATGCAAGTCATTTGCAATGTCAATCTCTTTATGTGGTAGACTGTTTTTTTACATGACTTTAGTTATTGATTTGGGGAGTATGTGTGATTTTGGGGATTTCAGGTTATTAGCCATAATGAGAACTTCTTTAATCAGAAGTGTTTTGCAGTTTAGAGTTTAGTTATCTGACTCGATAATTCATTTATTATGCATTTTAATCTTTGCTTTGTTTTATTCATTTCTTGTTAATTATTTGAATAATAAACCTATTTTTGTAGAAACTATTGTGTTTCTTTAAATAGTCCATTTAATTACTTTGAGAGAATGAGTGAGGTCGGGTGGATGAGCTTCGGAAAGCGATGAGAGAGAGAGAGAGAGAGTCGATACACGGAGAGAGAGAGAGTTGAGAGAGAGGGGAAAAAAATGTGGGTGTTGTCATGGGTCGAATCTTTATACGTCTTTTCCCGAAGAAAGATCGCGAGATTACGCTCGACACTTTCAAAAGTGTTGAATCTGTTCCGTAACATAATATATATATATATATATATATATATATATATATATATATATATTATATATATATATATATACATATATATATACATATATATACAGTAATACTTGATCTTACACGATTCGAGGTTAAGTTATGAATTCACACACACACGAACTTTTCACTGGAACCTAACTAATGGGCATACACGATTTTTCACAGACACACGATATTGAGAAACCCTGCAGAAGTGGTGTTTTGTTTTGATAAGTACAAGTTTCCATGCTTTTATGTGTAAAATCTTGATGAAAAATGCATTTCATTCTTTTTATGTGAAATCTGTAATGCATTTCATGCATGTAAAATCTGTATGAAAAAATACATTTTATGTTTAATGTGCAAAATCTCTATAAAATACATTCATGCTTTCATGTGTAAAATCTTTATGAAATGCGTTTCATGCTTTCATGTGTAAAATCTGTATCTAAAATGTATTATTTTATTTTTGCACATGTGTAAATATGATGCAAAAAGTAGTTTCAGCTCATTCATAGTAAATTTTACAGATATTGATACCCATTTGCAAAGTTACTGCACTTTTCAAAATATTATAGAAAATGCTTGTTTAAAGTTTGAAATAAATTTAAAAGTTTTCATGCTTTTAACTGTAAAATCGATATGGAAAATTTATATTTATATTTCTGTACATAAATATCATACGTTATTATGTCCCATTTGAAAGTCTTTGTCACAAGGACTTTACATGACCTTGTGAGGTTGTTGGATAAAATGAATTCGTTTAATGGTATCAGAGATGTAATCTAAGAGTTGTATAAGTGTCATTCTTTGAAAAATTACTCTGTTCATTTCGGAGAAAAATGCTGGTGCAATTTGGTATGTGCATGTAATTACAGCACGTTCAGTTGGTGTACTTTTACAAGATGTGATACCCTTTTAGAAACTGCATTTTTCAAAAGATGATACCCTGTAGAAAGTGTGTTTATTTTCAAGTTTTCGTGTTTTTGTGTAAAATCAGAATGGAAAATTTGTATTTATACATTTGCGCATAAATACGATACAAAAAGCAATTACAGTTATTTATTATATCTCTCTCTCTCTCTCTCTCTCTCTCTCTCTCTCTCTCTCTCTCTCTCTCTCTCTCTCTCTCTCATTTAGCATGGCTCAAACATACTTTTACAACTTTATTTCTCTGTACGTCATTACCTGTACAGTATATAATTTTAAATTGATTGAATTTACCTGTGCTGTAATTAATGCCTCTTAAACATTATGTTTATGTTTTCGATTTTTTATGAATTGTGCTTTTGTTGACTGACATGACGTTTGCTAATTAATTAAAGAAAACGGCTTTTACTCTAAGTGAAAACGTATCCCATGAATTAGGGATAACATTAGTATACGTCACGCACTACTTACTGTAAATGCGCTTTATTATGAAACTGTACAATACTCAATTTTTATGTTTCAACCGTTTATTGTATTCCTTTTTAAGGGTAATGTTTTCTTTAAATTTTAAATAAATTACACTAACTTTAGTTTATTTAAAAGTTAAGCAATACTTTGGGACATGATTAGGTTCATATTTAGTGTTAAACTTTGAAATAAACATTTATTAGCATTTTTAAGGACCATGGCAAACTTATGTGAAAATTCACCTTGCAATGAGGGGCTCCGAACCTAACCTCGTAATTTAGAGGAATGACTGTATATATATATATATATATACTCATATATATATATATATATATATATATATATATATATATATATATATATATAGGATGTTTTTATCACATCACCGTGACTCATATACAATCAGTAAGCTACAAACGATCCCTTTTAATATCCAAGTTCATTCTACTAGAATAATACATATTTCATATATGTTGCAGAAGGGAATTTTTTTAGTTGATAATAAGTTCGTCGTCCCGTGGCGAACCAGTATGAAGGACAAAGAACTCAGGACTACAGTGGGCTGATTAACCCATGCGCCAGCAAGTGAGGTATAAGTGGATATCGATCTCCCCATATACAAATCACCACGTCCGAACTCAGGTGTTTGTATTTAGGGAAGCGATTATCCACCCACCTCTGCCATGCTAACCGTGTAATGCATTTGTCGCGACGGAGCCATATTATGACTTTTATCCCATCACCGTGATTCATATACAATCAAAGCTACAAACGTCCTTTAATATCCAATTCGGCCGCACCGGAAATAATATATTTTCATGTATGTTACCGGAAGGGAATTTTTTAGTTGATAATAAGTTCGTCGTCCGTGGGCTCGAACCAGCGAAGGACAAGAAGTCCAGGACTACAGTGGGCGCGTGCCCATGCGGCCAGCAGAAGTGAAGGTATAAGTGGATATCGTCTCCCGGCACCGTCGCCCGTTTAACTCCAGGTGTTTTGTATTTAGAGACGAGTATCCACTCACCTCTACCATGCTAACCGCAATGTCGTTTGTCGCGTGACACAGCCATATTATGACTTTATCACATCACCGTGATTCATTACAATCAGTGTTACAAACATCCTTCAATATCCAATTCGCTCTACCTCGGAAATAATATATTTTCTTATATGTTATCGGAAGGGGAATTTTTAGTTGATAGTAAGTTCGATCTCATCCATTGAACTCGAACCACCAGAAGGACAAAAAGTCAGGACTACAGTGGACGCATTAACCCACGCGCCAGCAAGTGAGGTGGTATAAGTGGATATAAGTCTCCCATATACAAATCTGTCCGAACTCAGGTGTTTGTATTTAGAGACGATGTCCACCACCCTCGCTATGCTAACCGTAATGTGTTTATGCAGACGCAGCCATGTGTGACTTTATCACATCACCGTGATTCATATACAATCAGTAAGCTACAAATCCTTCAATATCCACCTGCTCTACCTCCGAGAAATAATATATTTTCATACATATGTTATCGAAGGGGAATTTTTAGTTGATAGTAAGTTAGGTCATCCGATGGGCGAACCAGCGAGACAGAGAAGTCAGGACTACAGTGGATGACAACTCCATGCTGACCCAGCAAGTGAGGTATAAGTGATATCGTCTCCCATATACAAATCACCAATCGAACCCAGGTGTTGTGAGAGACGATATCCACCCACCTGCCATGCTAACCGTGTGTCATTTTCAGCTGATGCCTGGAAAAGAAGCAGCAGACAGATCTGATCACTCTTTGCCTCGAATATGAATTATCGACTTAGCGAGCGGCTCATAATCGGTTGTAATCCCTGTGCCTTGGACTGCAAGGTTGATAGACAGATATGTCTATCTGACTGATCACAGACAGAAACAAAAAGAAAGGGAGCAATATTCTAGTGACTCTTTGCTAATCATAATATATATATATATATATATATATATATATATATATATATATTATATATACAATAATATTTTCTATATATTTATTCCATTCATCCCTTCTCAGCCCATTAGCTAGAAAGTCAAATTCTCTTACTGCTGCAAGTTGAGAGACACTATTAAGGGGGTGAACTTATGTAGGCCTACCCCCCAACATCACCTGATTTAGGGAAAACATAATGACCTCTTTAGAGCTCCAGGGGAAAACAGCAATACAGCAATTACTGTCTTAATAGAAACTTTCTCCTTCATAGGCACTCGGCATTACACTCCACTTCTATAAAGGAGAGTTAGTTGTGTAATCTTTTATTACATAGATAGTTGAACCTTAAACTGCGTCTATACTTTTGGCCTTGTAAAAATTTATATTATTGCAATATAGTGACTGCATCTTACCAGGATTGTGAAGTATTTTCAAGTAATGCACTACATGTGGAAAGTAAAGACTTTACAGAACTAACTTCATTTGTGAAGAGATGGAAATCAATGAGAATCATTTTCTCATGACACTGCATTTGGAATACAGTACCCCAGCATACCAGCATATACCTTAACCAATAGATGGTTCAGGGAGTGGTATAAATCCCAAAACAAGGGAATAAATCGAGAGAAGGACTGAGTTTATCGTAAATGCTAGTACTCTATACTATTATTGCCTCTTGAATCTTGCTTACAAGTGTGGATAATTATTTTACTGGCTGCTGAGGACTTTTCTTGCCTCTCTTGAAGTTATCTTTAACAGGTCAGCGATTTTTATTGTCTTCTTCCTTTGCCTGGTCAAATATGAGTTTAGCAATGACAAGAGTCTAGGAACTTCATGGTCATCTTACGGATGTCTGGTCCTCTCCTCTGCAGGTCTTTGTATGATTTTTCTTTGTCACGTGACGTGTGATCAACATTAATTTTAGTTCTAAACTTTTGATTTGTTATACTGTAGTCCACTGAGTAATGCTTAAACACTAGAATGTCACCAGCGCGAATGTCAGTGCTCCCATTTATGTTGTCTATACCAAACTTTGTAGTGTACATTATTTGTTTGTAACGACAGGATACTCCAAGCAACTGATTTATGCAACTGATACTGACAATGTATGTTCTGAAAGCGTTAAACTCTCTCTCTCTCTCTCTCTCTCTCTCTCTCTCTCTCTCTCTCTCTCTCTCTCTCTCTCTCTCTCTCTCTCAGAATATTGTTTCTCTCTCTCTCTCTCTCTGCAAAACAGTAAAGTTGAACTGAAGACAGACTACAGTACATTTACTGGAGGTTGTAGAGAAGCGGAGTGCGGCAAATGAAAGTATAAACTAGATTTCATTTTCATTTGTTCTTAAGAACTAATGATTCCACAGACATCAAGTAATGCATTTGAACTTCGGTACAATCATTGTACATTTAAAAAGCCATTTGCAAGCATAGGTTATCATAAATATTCTGCCTCTCCAAATCATGATAAAAGGTAACAGATAACTGTAGGAACCTATAGTAGGGTTTCGCAGGATAGGCCAAGTAGTAGATGTACAGTAGAACTGGAGGGCCTAAAGTTCCCAAACACTGCAGAGGTGCTCCCCGTAGGGGGTTAGTGCTGTCAGTGCACCTCACGTAGTACACTATAGGCATCCCTTCGGCCCCTAACTGTAACCCCCCCCCGCCATTCCTTTTACTGTACCTCCATTCATATTCTCTTTTTTCCATCTTACTATCCACCCTCTGTTAACAATTGTTTCATAGTGCAACTACGAGGTTTACCTCAAGTTACACCTTTCAAATATCCCTTGCAGCCCGAATGACCTCATTGGTCCCAGCGCGAGGCCTGGCCTAAGTTCTATATTCCAGTCCATATGTGCTGTTCTGTCCTCAAAAGTTGATTGTGTCATGACAAAGAGCCTGAAGACCAGGTACCTCTACCATATTTTCTGAACTAAAACAAACACTGTCAAATTTTAAAATAGACTCTGGCCTTAAGGATTATGTCAAGGTTTCATCAGAATCTGAGGAACTTGATTCTCTCAATGTAGGTCAGCTTGTGCAGTTGAAAAATTGGTTAAGTTTAGGATATTTTTGAACGAGTAAGCAACACGACATACTGTACCTTCAAAGCTTCATCAGATTGAGTGAAAAATAAAATGACAAGGGCCTAAATAATTGAGAGGCTCAATTTTTATCTTGAAGACAAGTTAATGATTATAAATACTTGTTAAAAGTAACCACTGACTCCAGTTACATAAAATGTTGTATCAAAACTAAACAAAACAAAAAAAAAACGTTATTTAAACAAACCTCTGACCTTGATTAATGGTCTTGGTCAAAATAGGTTAAGAAAACTAATCACCAACCCATAGGTACCTGTCTGACAAAGAACACCAAAATGCTAATCATTAGGTTGACCTGTGACCTTTTAGAACTGAAAAATATTTTTGGAAAATGAATGCTAACTTCTAGGTGCCTTCCTACGAAATTTCATCAGAATAAAAAAAGAATGTTGACTTAAATACAGACTTTGTACTATGAAAAATAAATCTAGATCACAACACATCAGAATCAGAGAGAGAAAAAAATGATGCAAGATCCTGAAAGATAAGAAGGTGCAGATAAAAGGGATATTGTAACCTGCTGACAGATATATATAGACATAACGCAATGTCAGGATGTGAGATTCTAGAAGGAAAAAATTCCACATGGGATAAGCTGAGTGCGTAGAAGTCAGACTGCCACAGTGCACTTGGCACATCAAGTTATTATTGTTATGATTATTCAGAGTATATATTTTTATAAATGAAGCTAAAACACTGCCAAATTACGTAGCAAGGTTCCGTAAATTAGAAGTCTGGTAAATGACAATTTATGCTTTAGAAAGACTTAAAAACCTGAAGGCAGAATAAACTATTCTTCTGTATGTAATTTTACGGCTGTGATCAAGTCCTTTCATCAACACTTTAGCCGAAATAAAATTACACTGTAACCCATTGTGACATTTAAGGTGCCTGTATATCCTAAATGTATCACCTTGAAACCATTCCCATACACATTTAATATTTTACTAAAAGCAATTATCATAGGAAATTATTCATCGTTCAAGATTTCTCTGTTAAGTTTTATCTAACTCTCCGTGTGCTGAGGTTTGGAATGTTCTCCTGGCTTCCATTTTCCCTTGTTCTACATCCGGTACATAAAAGCATCCGTAGTCTGTGGCACTAACCTTTTGGTGAAATGTGAAATTGGGTTTTCCTAAATTCATCCAAACAGATGGGCAGTTCAGAAGAAAAATCTCCGAGAGATAATTGTTTCCAAATCCTGTTTACAATCCTTAAATTGATCTTGTTTATTCGAAATCTTGTTTGCAATCGTTAAATTGCTCTTGTTTATTCGAAATCCTGTTTACAGTCCTTAAATTGATCTTGTTCATTCGAAATCCTGTTTACAATAATTAAATTGTATACAGCACACGAGTAAAAAATATTCAGTGACCCTCACTAACTACCATAAGATTAAAAAGAGTATAATTATGATTCGAAGGGTAAGGCTCATGTAGTTATACACAGATTGAGAGAAGAGAGAGAGAGAGAGAGAGAGAGAGAGAGGATGTTTAATGTCATGTGTGACATCAGACTACTATCTGCTTCCCGAGTTGCTTTTTACATAAAAGAATAGCAAGATTCCCACGCCAACACAGAGAGAAAGTAATACTTGTCTATGAGTATTTAAAAAAGAAACTATATATTTTTCTCCTATTTTTCTTCCATTCATCAACAGAAAATAGCAGTACCGAGACAGTTACTTTGGCTAATGTCACATAAAGTACTGTGAGCGGAAATGAAAACTGAGTATATACTGCTTGTTCATATACCCGTATTTTATCTTTAGAAATGACAGCAGCTGGATGATTTGGTAATTCATATCATTAACACTTGAAGGTTTATTTATACAGGAGTCCTAAACATTGTAAATTTCAATTGTAATTAGCAGAAATTAAATATGAGTGTTGATTGATGCTGTTTGTTGCCTCTATTTTGACTTGAGAGTTGATTTGTTGCATACGAGGCTTGAGCCTCAAAAGACTGCCCATGTTATCTTGGAAGTAGTATGTAGATTACACCACGACATGGCAAAGTGAAAAGTTGTAACTGGTATATAATAAGGAAAGGAATAACAGTAAGATGTAGAGGCTTTCTCAGTAATGCAATATGGTGACACTATTCTCCTGCAACTTCATGAGAAAGTGGCCTTTGGTTGCCTACATAAAAACAGTTCCTTTTCAGTCTTGCAGTGTAAGGTCTGGGTCTCTTGTGATGTGAAATGTGTGATGACAGTAATTGTTGTCTAGTACAGGAAATCCTTCATTGAATTTACAAGAAAATCTGTTGCACAAATATTGATAAATTTACTTTTTGGATCTGATAGAAGCTCGTTTTTGTTGCATGGCGTTGTTGGCATTGCTTAGTATTTTTAGTAATGTTCACCATATAGTCAAATGATCCGCTGAATGACTTCGAAACTTATTTTTTTTTCAATTGTGTCAAAATTTGGAAACAGGGTGGGTAAAAGAAAATTCCACTCTGTAGAATCGTTTCATGTTTTTGCCATAATATGGGTTTGGGAAACACTTGAAACAATGTTCACATTAAAAAAAAATACAATTCTAGCCGTCCCAGAAGTTAGTCAAAACAAACATTTACAGGATATGGCAACTACTGTAATTGAGGCATGTTCTTTAACAAAAATGTCTTGCTTCTTTTTAATAATTTTCTCTATTAAATGGTTAGGTTTTGATTAACCCATAGTCTACCGTAAATCTGTTTGTTTGCTCCTAGATTATTTTAAGAATTAAATAGAATTTAGTGTTTAAATAGATTTTTCAATTAAGGTTTTGTTTTATCGGTGCAGCAGGATTTCATACACTGCCGAATTATACTGTACAAGCTTCCACTTAGTTTGGCTATGAGCACTCCACTTTATGCTGTTTTTCTTAAATCAAGTAAGGATTATTCCTAGAGAAACTGTAACACTCCATCATTACCTCATTTTGCCCCCTCGCCGATATAAAGTGGTTCCAGTAACAGAATACTTTTTAAATTTTTGATGTTTATACTGACGTAAAAAATGCTTTCATTCTCTGCTTACCTTCAGATAACCAATGTTTCAAGTTACTTTTACAGGTATTTTGGTACAAGTCATCAAAATCTTTTACTAAGTAAGTCTTTTGGTCCAAGTCATCAAACTCGTCTATTTTTTCAGGGGTAGTGACACTAGTTACAAGTCAAAGCTCACGATGCAAAACATTCAGGGAGCTGCGACTCAGTAAAGCATCACCAGAGACTACACACACGTAAGTGATCATCAATTTTACTGTTGTTTGAAACCAAAATACCAGATATCCATTTTGATGCAACTTACGAAATGGCAGAGTTCCTTCGGGCATTGTATGGCAGTAATAGATACCCCATGTATATTGGTACTGAAGGAAAATTGAATAATTGACTGCCAAAAACTATGAGTGATAATATGTGTGGTTGTGTGTATGTATGCATATGTTTATTATATAAGTAATCCTTCAATCATCCGGGTTAATAGAGCCAAGAGGCCATCAGATAATCGTGAGTAAAAAACATCAAGGGATGTTCAAGGACAAGGCCATTCCCTTCCCCACCTAACCTTGTCAATACCACAAAGGCTAACTGGGAACACTCAGTGTGCTTATAAACAACCATCATACTTTAAACTGATAACTTTATGCAAAAGGCAATTATCTACCCGTTTTCCCCATATTTGTAACAAAATACTGCATAAATACACTGAAAAGAAATGCAACCCCTTCTTTTCCTCCCCCCTAGAAAATGACACAGTTCAGTGGGCAGGTAGCCTAACTGTGTTTACCCACAACCTACCGTGGTTTTATGACCACTTAAGTATTTTTATACAGCAGCTTCCATAACAGTTGTTACCATATTGTGTTACCATACACAAGATAAAAATGTGTAGGCCATGTGTGAAGTATAGACCTAGGCTAATCCAGGTGTTACACTTTAGTATCCATTTGCAAAGGTCAAATAGGCTATTACAGCTGTATTTAAGATAAATGTAACAGTAACAAAACTTTTATTTTACGTGTAGAATTCATTTACACTTTATTATTTTATAATATTGATATATGACCATGTTCACAGAATCAGCTGATTGAACCTACTACCAAAAGAATTAGGAAAATTATTTTTTACTTGCTAAAAGAAACGAATGTATTAATGGAATTATTATTTTTATTTTTATGCTTAAATGTAAAACGGTTATACAAATGTAAACTGTCATACTTTATGTTAAAGTCAAGTCCCTCAAATCCACAAAACAGCTGTTTCCTGATTTGTTTTATGAAACTAAAACTCCCGGAAATTCACAGCTACATCGAATTAGTGCATGCATACGTACAGTATGTATGTGTTACTATTTGTTTTTTTGCTTTGCTTGATTTACTGTACCGTTTTCATTACAAGTTCAGTTAACTCTAGGTGTGATTATCACACATGTCATAACAGTATATAAGAGAATATTTGGTACTGCTTTTGCTTGTTATCTACAAGGAAAATACATCTACACTGTACATATTTTAAACCATTGTATGGTAAATGTAAAGTAGACGGCCACGCAAAGATATCGTTTATTAATATAATAATTTGTTGATCACACAATATAGAAGTTGGTGTATATGATACTTTGATCCCCGAGGGGCTAGTAGTAAACACAGCGTCCCAAGGAGCTTCCACCATGTTTAGTACTAGGACCTTGGAGTTGACGTGTAGATAACATGCCAAAGTAGCACAGAAATATGGTACAGTAAATAAGGCAAAGTAAATAATATGATCAGTACCTAAATATGTATGCACTCATTCGATGGCATCGTAAACTTCCTGGAGTTTTAGTTTGGCATTTTTGTTTATGGTACAGTAATTGATATTTCTTGAAAGGATATGTACAGTACTGATATACGGTATAGAGAGAGAGAGAATTGACGTGTTTACATTAAAGCCTAATACAATAACACCCTCTTACACTATTTTGTTTATATTTTATGCTACATTATTCTCGTGTATATTTTGAATGTGCAATATTTTCTGATTTTTTCAGTTTTATAAACCAAAAGATAAACCCAATCATGTGTGTAGGGTACATACATATGCACACATTCAGTCCATGCCATTGATGAACTTGGTACAGCCTCTTTGGTTTTGTTTTGCCTACAAATTAAATTTGCATCATAAATATTTTTAGGGCGATTAGAGACTGAATATCAGAAATGGTAAATATTCGGTGCTACTTTGGCTTATCTACGCATCATCTCCGAGATACTAGTACTGAACATGGTGGAAGTTCCTTGGGGCCACATCTTCAGTACTAGCCCCTTGGGGATCAAAGTACAGTAAACCCCGGCATTCGTGGTCTCAATATTCGTGAACTCACGTATTCGCGGATTTCTCTGTGGAACGTATCTACCCATTATTCGCGGAAAATTCGCCCATTCGCTGTATTTTTCACTGAGAAATATTCAGTAATTATTAAACTATCAAAAGAGGATGTTCTAAGTGTTTTTAGAGGGGTTTTAAGTATTCATGGATTTTAGCTATTCTCAGGGGGGGCGGGGCGTTGCTGTATGCATCCCCCTGGAATATGGGTGGTTTATATATGTATATATATATATATATATATATATATATATATATATATATATATATATATATATATATATATATATATATATATATACTGTATACAAATATATATATATATATATTATATATATATAGATATATATACATATATACTGTATATTATATATGCAGTATACATATACATATATATATATATATATATATATATATATATATATATATATATATATATATATATATATATATATATATATATATATATATATATATATATATATGTATATGTATATATATATATATACAATATATATATATAATACCTTGATCAATATTACACTATTCAAGTTCAAGTTGTGCGAATTCAGACACACGAACTTTTCATTGGAACCTAACTTTAGTACATACTGTATAATATTTGTCGATGACGACTTTTCAAAGCCAATTCATTCTAAGAACATGACTAAATAGCAGTTGATAAATGAGAAAATGCAATAAAAACATAATGTAAATGAAAATACTGTAGCGTAAAATATAAATAAGATAGTGTAGGAGTGTGTGTGTGTGTGTTTTACGATATTGTTCTCTCTCTCTCTGTATATTGTATCTCAGTAAGTACTGTATAGTACATATCTTGTAAAAAAATATGAGTTACTGTATCGTAAACATAAAAACATGAAACCAAACAAACTCCAGGAAGTACACGGTACCATTGAGTGAGTGTGTGCATATGTTTGTATATGTTGCCTTTTATTTTCTTGATTTATTGTGCTGTAATTCATTACAAGTTTAGTTGACGTAAGTATGATTATCCCACAGATCATAACAGTATACAAGAGAATATTTTGTCACTGTTGATATTTCATCTCTAATCACCATTGAAATATTTAAAAGCAAATTTCATTTGTAAGCAAGCCAACACCAAACATACTGTAGCAAGTTCACAGGCGACATCGAATGAGTTTGTGCACACACATACCCTATGCACTCGATTGCTTTTATCCTTTTGTGTGAAAAATAAAAAGTGAGAAAATACAGTAAATATATAAATGAAGACACTGTAGCATAATAAAATATAAGTAAAAAAGTAAAGGTGTGTTTGTGTTACTGCACTTAGGCCTCTGATGTAAACATACCAGTTATTGTTCTCTCTCAGGCCTGTTTAATGTAAACATACCGGTTATTGTTCTCTCTCCACACTGGCCCTCTTCACCCTTTGGCGCCCAGCCAGCCAACACTTCCCCCCCACCTTGGAAAATTGTTGAGGCCTTTCCCACCCCTCAGAAACCATTTCTCAGTTTGAGTGTAAGCAGCATCACCAACGTTTTCCTGAGTCTGCACAGCATTGCCGGTCATTGGAGGGTGGTTTTTCAAATTTAAAAATTTATATAAAGTATATCTTATATCTTTGAGACCTTGGTCTCTGGTCCGGGTGTGACGGATAATATTGAGTTCTGGATAATTGTGATCTGGATAATTGAGGAATTACTTTATATATATATATATATATATATATATATATATATATATATATGTATACAGTAGATACTGTATATACTTCATCGATTCACAGATTTTTTTTTGTGGAACATATATCCACATTCGCAGAAAATTAGCCTATTCGCAAAATTTTTCATAGAGAAATATTCAATAATTACTATATTTTCACGTTATTTTCAGGACTAAATAAATTTTTTTTTTTTATGGTAAAACTATTAAAATGGGCAGTTATAAGCATTTTTAGAGGATGTCTCTGGTGTTTGAATTATTAAAAAAATAGGCAGTTATAAGTGTTTTTAGAAGGGTGTCAAATATTTGTGGATTTTAGTGATTCACAGGGGTTGTCCCTATCCCCTGCGAATCCTGGGGTCAACTATATATATATATATATATATATATATATATATATATATATATATATATATATATATATATATATATATATATATATATATATATATATATATACTCAGGCAAATTAGGCATCTAGAACGCCAGGGATTCAAGAGGAAAAGGATGGAAAACAACCATCGAAGCATCATAAATTTAATAACCGAATTTTCGAGACATCAAGTCTCATCATCAGGGCTGTAAAATATACAAAATTTCCAAATTAAAAACAGACTCAGTAAAATGACAATTGTACAAAGGTTAAAATTAACAAGACGCTTAAGAATTTATATTAAAAGAAGGTAAAAAAGTTAAATAAAAAAAAATTAAAATAAAAATAAAAAGCAAAGAGAATTCAAAGACTAGTACCTATCTCTAGAAGGTCACCACAGAAAACCCGCTCAGCAGGGACTTTACCAGGGTATTTTGGGATGATGGTTTGGGGTGTATTTTTTGTTTGAATTGACATTAAATTGTTTTAGTATGATAATTTAAGGTATATTTTTGTTTGAACTAATAAATTAGGCAGTGAACTTTTAAAGTAGACAGTTATAAGCATTTTAGTTTGAGGAGTATTTGGCAGTTATAAGCAGTTACAAGCATTTTTACAGGGTTTTATTTTTTTTCTGCAGTGGGTTCTGGAAGCTATCCCCGCAAAAATGTGGGGGAGCACTGTGTGTGTATGTATATATATATATATATATATATATATATATATATATATATATATATATATATATATATATATATATATATATATATATATATATATAAATTGAAATAACTGTGAATAAAAAGTACAGGTTTTGCTAGAAAAACACAAATAATGCACAAAATTATGATTCACAGGGAAACTGGGTTCCTATGAAAAAAATCTCAAAAATTACCAAAAGATTAACACAGCTTATAGCAAGTGAATTTGAGATAAGGTTTCAAGTGATTTTACAGGACACCGGTTATGCATGATTAAGAAAGATTTTATATTTCTGAAAGTTCTTCACATTTCAAATGGCAAATAGTGGGAACCCTGAGCTTTTGACTCTGATTTTCAAGAAATGTACGGGAGATCCAATTTTAAAAATTACTCGTGAATTTTATTTTATACCGAAAACCAGATTAATTTGTGAAATGCCTCTGAGGCTGTTAATATCTGAAGTGTCTCTGAGGCTGTAAATTCTACAAATGATTAGTGGCTCTTTATCTTTACAAATGATAGAAAGTGCTCAGAGATGCAGAGTGCTCACATCTGAAAACCTCTTTCCATAAGGTAATGAAATGTATATTCATTGCATTGGTCCCACAGAAAATGTTTTGGCAGTTTTAAAAATATAGCAAAGCAACGAGAGTTCACCATGGAAATCAGACCAATTTGAACAAGATGTAGGTCTTGGTTAGGAGTTTTTAAATTATGACAGTTTTTGAAAATGAGGATAAACCTTGTGAAGATCTCTTTTTAAAAATATATATGGGATACATCTGTGACTAGAGCGGGGGTCACTGAACTTTTTTTTACAGTGGGTCAGATAACTGGGAGAATGACGAGTGTGGGGGCACATAACCATTTTATTCAATATAAAACAGTGAATACACAAAAAGTAAAGACAACCAACGTATTTATTTACCAATACACAAAATACAAAATATACAAAAAATAAAGACAACCAACGTATTTACCAATACACAGATTACAAAATACACAAAAAATAAAGTCAACAAACATATTTATTTACCAAATTTATTTACCAAATTTATCAAAGAAGGCGACGTTAGCAGTAAGATAATTATATCGCACCCAGTGTTTACATATCCGAATTGCACAAACTTAAGAAGTAGAAAAGGTTAGGTAGCTTTGTGAAACTGTTTTTAGCTTTTAATGGGTCATTAATATTTGCATTGGAATTGCTTGCTTGAAAATCATTGAGCTCCAACTGTAGTTCGATTGGCACATTGACAAGGTTACAATCAAACAGGTTCGGAAGCGAAAGAACATCGTTCTCCGTTTTGTCGAGATCTGAAAATCTCTCCAAAAATTGTTAATAATTCATGAATTTCTTAGGAAACCCAAGGTTGACATCATCTGTGATTCCAGCACGAAACTCTTTGTAACACTGAAAATGAGAGAAGTGTCCTCCTTCCAGTTGTGCTTCAAACAATGATAGCTTTCTCTGAAATCCTTTGATGATTGTGTAGAGATCACAGATGCGGTTATCCTTTCCCTGAAGTTTCAAGTTAAATTCATTCATGTGGGATGTGATGTCAACCAAAAATGACAACTTTGACAGCCAGGTACAAACTGATGGAAATGGATCAGCTCTATCCTTTTCGGTAAGGAAAATCTATTTCTCTTTTGAGCTTATAAAATCAAAACAGGACTTTACTGCAGCTGAGCCACCTCACTACTGTGTGATAAGGAAAGTCACAGAATTCAGAATCAAAATTTCTTCAGGAAAAGCCTGGAACTGGTGGTGATCAAGTGCAATACCTCGAATGAAGTTCACCGCAGAAACGACTGGTTTCAGTACGCAAGAAATATCTAAGTCTTTCCTACAGAGTGTTTGTTGATCTATAATTTAGTGTATAATCAGAGCAATTGGGAGTTAAAGATCTTCCAACTTCCTCTTGATCTGCCCAACCTGACCTTTCCTCACTCCAGCCATATTTTTATCTCCAACTGTAACACATTGAAGCTGATTCCACTGAAGTTTATAGCCTAATTGCAGAGTTTTCTGACTTCCATGAAAATGTCTTCTCCAGTTGTTGTTCCGTGCATGCTGCAAACAGGTGCCAACTCTTCTGTGGTCTGAAACCCCAAAATAACAATATGAATGAACACGAGAATTTGTGACATACTTGAGAGATCAGTAGACTCGTCCAGCGCCAGAGAATACCACAAGAAATTCATAGCCTTCTTGTGTATCTGGAGCACTGTTCTGTTATGTTCTTATGTTCTCTGCACAACTGAACTTGCTGAAAGACTGATACTTCCAAACAAATCAGCTTTCTGAGGACATGTCATTTGCTGCTTCCATCATACACGCTTTGATGAATGCACTACAGTATTTTGTAATTTGTATGAGTGACTGATTCATTTCCAGCAGTAATTCTTGTGAGGAGATACATTTGAGATTCCAAAATACATTTCATGAACTCAGATTTCTCACAATGCAACTTTCCAGAAAACTTTGAATATGTAGAAAGATGTTTTGTTTTATAGTGACGCCGAAGATTGTACTCTTTAAAAACAGCAACACTTTTCTTGCATATCATGCTGCCCTGCCTGACATCGCTTAGACCCCGGTAGCTTATGGTACATGTATCATACCAGACCCAACGCCCTTTCTCCCAGCAGCGGGAAGTTGTTGCGCTGGTAGGTCGGGAGTTCGAGACGTGTGAGATGTTTGTTATGTTTTTAGAAGATGTTGGAGTGGCTTTGTTTTGTGTGTGTATTTAGTCTGTAACACCCATTTGCTTTTTAAGCAAACCTATCCGTTGATTACATACATAATCCCGGGGTGTCTACACGGATAGCAAAGTGTCTGCCTCTCTGATCAGTCGGCTGCATGATTTGAACGCGCCACAGACCTCTACAAAGTCCGAAGCTGCTGCTGTAACCGACTGTGCCATCGAGGCTCCAGTTCTTTACTGTATCATATATATATATATATATATATATATATATATATATATATATATATATATATATATATTATTTATATTTATATATATGCTAGGGTGGCAGTGCTGTCACAGTAAGTTTCTAGAGCTTTACTAGTCGTGGTGAGAATATCTTAAAACTAAAGACAAAAACATTTGGGATTTATACTCTGTGTTCAATTACTAAAGACAAAACCAATTTGGGATATATACTTTGTGTTCAGTTTTTCCGTAAAGTACATTCTGCTTATTAATTAATAATATCAGCCTTATTAAGAGGTCTGAGCAACAGGCTTTTAATACTGATCTCTTGATAACATGATCTAGTAGTACATTGAAATGAGGTAGTTCATAAGTGGAAAGTTTAGTTGAAGGACAAGAATGTATAGATTCTACACACATTCTGGGTTATAAATCTAAACATTCTCATTGCGGGAGAATTTGGAAAATAGAATAGCTGATCACTGAATGTGTGTATTTTGATTCCTTCTATATATATTTCTTTCCTAGTTTTGCTCTTATCATAAAGGCTGCACAAGCCTTTCATATCCAGTATTGTACTCCATTCCTCTTTCCATGTTTGTGGAATGTTGCAGCCTATATTGTTTTTTGTTTGAGGGGTGATTGTGTGAACAGATGTAAGCTAATCCTTAGCTATCAGAAATAACTGATTATTATTATCTTGTTACCATTACTATTACCACCTTCATTGTTATCTGCTTCGTCCTTATTTTACTTTTTTATATTGTTCTGGGTAGCAATATTAATATCATAATTTTTCAGGTGTTCAGAAGAATGCATGAGATCATCAGTGGAAGTCCCTAGACCTGTATATGGAACACTTATGTATCATGAAGTAAGTTACTAGAGATCACAATGTTTCATATACAAGTACACAAATATTTTGGTGTTTATTACTATTTTTTTCATTGATCAACTACTGAAAGCATTTTCCCTGAAAGAGGTCTTTATATAGTATATATGTATATATATATATATATATATATATATATATATATATATATATATATATATATATATATATATATATATATATATATATATATGTATATATATATGTATATATATATATATATATATATATATATATATATATATATATATATATATATATATATATATATATATATATATATATATATATATATATATATATATATATATATATATATATATATATATATATATATATATATCTATCTATGTATATATGTATATATATATATGTATATGTATATATATATATGTATATATGTATATATGTATATATATATGTATATATGTATATATATATCTATCTATCTATCCTGCATGATGGTGGACTAGACTGTAATGCAGTACTGTATTCCCAGAATTCACCCAGCTATTTGCTTGTGCTCAGAATTCACAATTTCTCTGCTGAGGATAGTTAGTGACATCATCTTAGCTTCCTTCAGTGTAGTGCTTCCTATAAATTTCCTACTTTTCATGATAATTATGAAAACTGTTCCAACTCGGACATCTCCCGGCTGCAGAGTCATTATTAGGGCAATAGATCTTGTGTTTCTAGGTACCCTTGAGCTTCAGCTCCTGTTCTAAATTACAGCAGATAGATATTTTGATAATAATTCATTAATTTGATGCCTTATCACTCTGTGTATAATTTTAGCTTAAGATGTAGTGAACAGTGTTTATAGCCTAGCATTTCCTTCTCTCTCAGTATGGTGGTGATCTTGACTTCCCAAGTGTGTTAATCCTAATGATTTCTCTTTAATCCAAGTGTTAAATTTTTTTTTCTCTTAGCTCCATACAAAATTTCAATATAGGAAATGTTATGGAGAGATTGTAATTCACAAGAACCCCCCCCCCCCAGTTAAATTTAATGTCAGGAGTTTATCATGTCAGAAAATTATCTATTGGTCATGTGGATCTACTTTGCATTGTGTTATAATGCCACGAAGACATTATATTATGACTCCTGTTCAAGTAAATCCTTTATGGCTCCTAATTAGCAAGAAGTAGAAAATGCTTTCCTGCACTGGTTATTGTTATTAAACTAATAGTTTTAATGATACATATATTAATTGTACCAGAGTAGAAGTATGAGGCATAATCCTGTAATATTTGTAACTACACTACTGTACTGATAGTATTTAATGATAATTTAAAGTGTAGTGCCACCCAGCATAGCTTATGGGTAGTACTTTGATGTCATGTGTTAGGCAAGTTTCAGTTGCATGAGGACTTACCACACTGAGTATTAGTCAGATAGTTAAAAATATTTCAAAACATTGTACTACCTAAGTTAATAATAATTTACAGCATTGTACTACCCAAGTTAACAGTAGTTCAGAACATTGTACTATCCCATATAGATTATAAATATGGTATTTTAATGTAGTTTGGTAGAAAGGCTAGCTTTCATCATAAAATACTCTTACCTGCTCATAGAAAAATACTCTTGTAACTTTCTTGAAATTGTATACTGATCATTACAGTAATAAATAGAAATAAAGTATAACTCAAATATAGTTTATATATGTGGTTGGTAATTTGATTTAGATTTGCTTGGCTATCTTTCAGTAAAAAAAAAAAAACTTTAGCCTACAAGATGGGAAATGCTCCTTTAATTTTCAAAGAAAGTTTTGCAACAGTACTGAAATTGGTAATAATTTAAAATGCAATACCACCCAAAATAGCTCATATATGTGGTATTTTAAATCAGATTTGCAAAGCTAGTTCTTAATAGAATACTGTAACCAAAAAATACTGTTAATTGCGGTACAGAGAAGTTCATGCATTCCAGCCATTGAGATTGTTGCTTAACAGATACTGTATCAAGGTTTCACAGTTGTAGGATCCAGTTCTTATAATATGCTTTTTCTTGGTGAGACGGAGATTTCTTTCCTGTATTTGTTAATATATTAAACTAGTTGAACTTAGTACTGTAATGGTATCTCTAGTTTAATCATAATTTAAAGGGATGATGCCAGTAATTATGTTATTAAAATAATGTCACCCACAGAGCTTGTCTCATACCATGTTGTCATGACTATGTACTTGTAACCAGGTTGGTCTGTTTCATCCTTGTTGGCCATTCCACTTATCCAGTGATATGTGGCTCTTGCTGTACTGTTTCTCAGGTTTTTTGTTTTTTCCCACTACAGCTCTGCCATTGTCAGCTCAAGTGTTGCTTGCTTACCTGCAAATTACAGATGGTAATTCTTGTTAGTTAGTGATATGGCACACCACTCACCATAGACATTGAGTAGCTACTAGACATGCATGAGGTTGCCAGGACATAAAATAAGCAACATACCTGGTGCAGCAAACTCCAATGAAGTTGGGGCTCTGATTTAGACTAGGCCTTGGTTCCAAGTGTTATGGGAGTATGGAGAGGAAGGGCACATTATCAGTAGAACATCATTGTATACCCTCCCTATCTGAGCAGATCTCCACATCCTGGCCAAAATGATTCCTTCAGTGCAGGGTCATTCATTGGGATACAACTGCTACCATTAATGGGCATGAAGTGGACTTTTGCCACAGAGGTTTTCTTCCAAACCCAGAAGACCCAGGGCACTGTCTTTTATTTGCATGAGGTGTATCTTCAAAGACAATCAAGTCTCCCATGCAAGAATATAATGCTGAGATTCCAGTAGTTCCCACCCCTCCCCCCTCAAGTTCCTGTCCTCCAGGATTGTTATCCTTTAGCGAGAATCTTAAGCTTTTGCAAGGAAGTGGCAGTCCAGCTGCCATGGCTCAGTCAGTCTGGATGGTTGTTAAGAATGAGAAAATTTTGCCTTACTTGTTTAGGGTTTCAGAAGAAGTTCTTGAACAGTGTGGAGAAAGCCCTTGATAATGAGCACCACTCATCAGATGCTATTGAGATTTCAGGGGCATGTGGAGATTCTCTTGCAGAAAACTTAGTCACTAAGATCTCCTCTTGAGAGTCAGAGGACTGGTAAAGATATGACCTTCCTGCTTACGTAGCTGACTGGTTGTAATGCCACAACCAGTTCGAGCATAACCCCAAAGCTGGGAGTATTGTGCAGCAGTACCTGCCTGGATACCAATAGTGATAACGTGGGTGTTACACCCTAATATATGTCCTTTTGCCAAATAGCAAAATGCCTGTCAATGAAAGGGAAAACAGTGATTGAAGTGAAATAAAGGGACTTTTAAGGACAGAGCTGCTTTTCCTTGTATGGGCTGGTGCTTGGTCCCTCCTTCAGTACGAACCAGAAACTGAGACAGTCATCCTCTGCTAGTGTGGCAACTAAAGCCATTAAGACAACCTTTTTCTGGTTTAATGGAAATTATGGTAACTCCACAATCTTAAGAGAAGTTGTACCCTCTGGGACCGAAGCTTTCAGTCCTCTTCACTGTAAAACAATGGATCAGTGTGAAGGCAGAATTTCAGAAGTTTGCAGTTATTGGGTAGTCAGAGGTAGTGGTGCAGAAATACAGATTTCTGTCATCCCAGTATTCAAATCTACAAAGAACAGGGCAACACTTGCCTTCTCCTTTTGAGTTAGAAAGCTCCCAGTGGATATGGTTACTTCAGGGAGGTCGGTGCCTCTTGGAAAATCTCAGATGGGATAGCCATGTCAGAGTTCCTTACAAGGTTTCACCCACTGTCCTAACCTCTTTAAACTGTTCTGGAAGTAACCATGAGTGCGCTTCCAGATTCTACAAGGGACTGCCTAGATGTTGATGCAAAACTCAAGTGGCCCTATGGGGGCACACTTATGATTTTATTTGATGGCATCTTTGGGGCCAAAATGATGCATAGCAGGGGCTCCAGGATGTTATGCCCCCTTAATGTTACACTACTGTCTCATTCTGTTGTAACTGAGCTCATACAAACCCGTTTAACAGTCTTGTATGGTACCACTCTTTATTGGTGAGGTAGAGCCTGGGAAGCAATATTATTCCTAAGAGTTCTACCAACAAACCCAAGCAGCCATGCTACAGTGAGCTATACAGCTCTCCTTTCATTCTCATTATGTCCTCACAACAGAAGATGGGCAACAATAACAGCTACAACAAGAACAGCATCCCTTTTGAGGTAAACAGAAGCAAAGGAAGAGGTGAAGCTCATTAGGATTTGTCATGTTTGGGTTGCCTTCTACGCATCACATGCATAAAGCCTCCTCATGATACAGCATCATCTTAGTGAGCAGGGCTGGCAGTGGTCTAATCCCCCACTCCCTCATGGAGTTTTTTCCAACAACCAGACCTCCATTGAGGAATATCTACAGAAGGATCTCTTAAAGAGAGCCATAGAGATAGATGTATATTCATCATCAGGAATATCTCTTCAGTGTCCCTAGAAGGACTCCCTCTGAAACAAAGAGTGGTCCTTGACTCTCAAAACCAGACAACATATGCTGCTAGTTTTGGATTACAACTACTCAAGTATGTTTGGCACTATTCCATTTGGGACTTGGAGAGCCTCTCTATAGATCTGAGAGATAACATACTGGCACATATCCCTTTGCTGTTCCCTTCCTCCAGTAGTTTTTCAGGCAGGGAGAGACACATACAGATTCATGCCCTTTGCCTTAAACATCAGCCTGGAAATCTCCACAAGATTAGCAGCAAATGTTTTCTGCAAACTCAGAAAAAAAGGATTCAACTGGTAGATATTTGTTAACCTTGGTTGCCACCGTGGAAGAGGCCCTATGAAACCTTAGAGGGGTAGTCAACAGACTCCCTCAGAGGTGTTTTGTGAGGTTGGGACTTTGTTGGAATACTCTTTGTGGCCAGTTGTCTATCCCAACCATACACAAACCAGAATAAGGAAGGACCTGCTAAAGTTCCTAACCCAATCCATGTTTTCCCAATGATAGTTGGAATGAAGCCCATGTCTGGTGTAGTTTGAATCTGTGGTAGATCCAATCCTCAGATTGCAATTCAATGACTTGAGCAGTGTCTGGCTTTTACTTGCTCAGAAAAGGCTTCATGATCATCTCCACTGACAAAGCCAGGTAGTTGGGACTGAAGGGGAGCTCTTGCCCAACAGGTTGACCCGACCTACCTGGCTGTGCTGGTATGATACACATAAATGCCTCTTTGATTGGTTGGCAAAGCCGTTGGAGGATCATCAGATAGAGGGAAGGTGGTTGCCTGGTTTAGAGAAGTATCACACGAAGTTCTGGGTTCTGATGGCTTTCTTCCTTTGTCTCAGAAAATTGAAACCCCCAAAGGGGACCCACGCTTTGTTGGTCCTAACCAATATATGACGACATGTATCAGGAGTTTGGTCTCCTGTTCAGTCCTTTTCAGTGCTCTTTCTCTCCTACAGATGGCTCAGGCAAGGAAGTGTCTTGTTATCAGTCCACTTCACAGGGTTGCTTAGTGTAACATTGCCTGTCAAGGTGGATGGTAGCCTTGACCAAATGGATGTTAGACAAACCATTCAAATGATTGCCAGCCTACTTTGACGTCTGGAAGTGGACCTTTTTGCCACACAAGAACCATCAGCTCCTGGTGTGTGTGTGTGTGTGTGTACATCTCCAAACCCGGACACGTAGACAGTAGCAAGAGAAGCATTTCTACAGAACTGGAACAAATGGAGAACAGTCTTCCTGTTTCCTACATTGTCCTAGATGTTGAAAGTACTGGACAGATTGCTAACCTTCAATGAAACCAACTACCTAGTGTTCCCAAATAGGCCAAAGAGTCCTTGCCATCCATTGTTGTATCTCAGACAGTAGGGGGGAAAGTTGTTCTCACATCCTCCTCTCTAAACTGTGACCTTCACATGTAGATTTTGAAAAAACTAGGTACCAGGTCCAAAACCTGCAGGCTTCATCTGTCCAATAATACCAGTCTGTGTGGAAAGAGTGGTTGGATTACATCCACATTGAGATCCCAGTTAAAATATCGGTTGAAACAGTTCTAAATTTTCTGATCTACCTATTTGAGGACACGTGCCATATTACTGCAACAGTTACACCAGGTTGCATTGTTGGAGCCCTGGTTTTGTGTGCTTGGTGTTGACCCAAATACAGAAGTCTCTAGTTCCCTTCTCTAGTACTTTGCATTGCAAATACTGGCTACTTCAAGGGCTCCCATTATGTTGTCCCTGAATAAGGTACTTGAGTTCTTTTCATCTCGTCAATTCAGTACCCCAATGTAACTACAATTCATATGCTCCTAATTGCAGTCTTCTTGACCAACTTGACTCCAGGAGCATGGATTAGCAACTCGGCTATCTCAAATGGAGACTATGCTTCATCATCCACATACCTAGCGGTCGCTTGCTGTTTTCTCCTGGTCTGTCTTTCCAAGAAAGAGGACCCCTTTGAAGAAGAAAAACCCATATTCTTTTACGGGAATTCAGTATTACTGTAAAGACATCATTGGTCCAGTCATTCAAGGTTTACTTGGATGTTGTAGCTAACATCCCAGAAGGTAATTTTTCTAACATCCTATCATGAACTAGTTGCTCTCTCTGAATGGGCTAAGAATTATCCTAGTGTCCCTAATTACGAAGTCAGACTCCCACCACTCCTTTCCTAAATATCATGATATCCGGAAAGTGAGTACATCACTGACTTTCTTTGGAAATTTTTCTTTCAAAGAAATCTCTTGCTTATGGGATGGTCATGATACACACTAGGCTATTCCTCAGACATTACTTTTCGGTAGGGGATATGGTAATTCCCAGCCCCATAAGCACCTTAGCAGAAAGTGAAGGCCCTCCTTGATGCCGGGATAATTCTAAGATATTGCAGGGGGAAAGCAGTAACCCTACATCTCAACCAGAGCCTATATATACGAGCCATGTCACTTCCCGGCTTCCCGTTGGATTATAACAGGACGCCATGTTTGTTTACATTTGAAGCAAGGTGCACAGCCAGCCCTCCAAATGGCCAGAGGCACAACTATTAACTTAGAGCAAAGCCAACAGATATAAGCTCTACTTAGAGCACTGTAGACAGCAGATTTAAGTTGATATATACATTTTTGATGTTGTGATGGGTTGAAAGGACAGAAATACATTACTTTACTTTACTTTATTGTGGAACAGACAATATTTGAATGCAGACAGGGCCAGCCTGACCATTACTCATACTGCATTTTCCTGGCCTAAAGAACATTCAGTCAAAATATTATTGAAAATATGTACGTGTGCAATATCAGTGAAATTTATTTAATCAGCTATATAGGCAGTTCATATGACATCATGTTATGGCAGTCAACCTCTTCAGCTGACAACTTACACCTGTCAAAATTATGGCTACAGAAATGGGTCAAACCTTCATCACTTACTTAAATGTAATTTATTTTAGATCATTACTTCTGAGATAAACTCAGCATTCTTGGCGTTTTTAACTATTATTAAAAAACTGAAATATTTCATTAAAATCATTTATTATATTATATATACAGTATATACAACAATAATGTAGAACATCGTACACTTATTATTTACACCACATCCAACATTGTTTAATATAATTATGTATGAAAGTTATTCTTTTCCCTTTTTTACAGTAAAAAGTTATTTACAATTATATAGAAAATAATTCAGTAACTAGCCCATTACATATAAATATTTCAACAATAAAGCTCTTCTGCAAGGCAAATGCACTATGGCATTATCTACCATAACACAGACACAGATGACAACACGTACATAATGTAATATGTAGGCCATACTATGAATCATATTAGATAGGCCTGTTGAAATTTACACTGAAGGCTACCTGGAGATTGTGAAATAGAATGGACAGATCTCAATCTGCAGAGTATGGACTGGACCAATAAATTCCTTATGTATACATCCAATGTTGACTGAAATGATGATCATACATAAATAAAACCACGTAACAGTGGTAATTGAAAAAAATACAGTATGTATATATAATATAAATAATCGCAAATACATGGGCACACTATAAATGCTGAAGTATCTTTGCTTTTCTGTTCTTTTAGTTGCTTTGAGTAAGCATTTTTCTGGCCTCAAATTTGAAATAGTAGTAGAGCCTGCAGTGAAGATAGAGCTGGATGATGGAATTCAAGAGACTTCCATCTTGATGAGCTAGACAGAACACAACCTGTCTGGAAGGTACTTGCTTCTCAAGTTTGCCCAGCAGTTTAGACAGTGTTGCTGCTGACAAGCATACTGGGGATCTCCTTTTCAAACACTTTGTCGTTGTTACAGCCTGAAAAATAAGCTGGCATTGTCAAGCAAGTTGCACTAATTTGGAGAAATTAAGCTGTGCCATAGCCTACCATCACCAAAAAAGTATTTATAGGCTTTGCCATCACCCACCAAGCTGATAGTTATGCCCTGAGCCGTTTGGAGTGCTGTGCAATTTGCCCTAAATGTAAACAAACATGACGTCCTGGGAGTGACTTGGCTTGTATATATTGGCTTTGTCTCAACCCAAAATAATTAGGTAAATCACTGAAACTACATAGGCAACATATGTATGTTCCTTTTTTCCATCCTTCGTTGTTAATATTTTATGGGCATTCTGAATAAAAGGTCAGTAATAACATAAATGACTTATCATGGACTTTTTTTTTTTCTAAGTTATTGATATCCCTTAATTAGGGTTAGACCAATTCATCACCTGTCAATTTCTTGTATATTGTTTTAGGAGGAACAGGGGTTATGATACCAAAAATAAGTTTGCATGTAGGGAAAACCTACGTTTTGTAGTCACTGAGAGTCCACAGAGCCACCCACTTTCCCAGAGGAAAATGCACAGGACTCTGTGGTGGGTGTTTTCTTACCCAGACTTAACAACATTGGTGAAAAGACCGATTTGCGCACTGCTGCCACATCTGTGTGAGAAGGGTGAATGGAAAGACCTAGGTAAACATTATCTTTATCCTTTTATACTTCGTCACGCTGTTAACAGGCACTACTCTGGCCAAGACCAACTATCATCTGATGAGTAGATTAACTTGTGTACTCTGTCAGGCTAGGAAAGGCTATGAATATTAACAAGATTTATAGATGATCACAAGGTTTTAAAGTCTTTACATGTCTTGTGCAGAATGGGTCCAGAGTATATGGACTTGGAATTGAATTGGTATTTCATTTGTCATCTGTATTAATGCAGATTATGAGAGATTGCAAGAGACAATATTATTACTTCTTGTTATTGAATACTTTGGAGCCAGTCAGTCTTGTTTGAGTTTTTACTTAGGTTTAAAATAAAGGAATTATTGCTTTGGTCAGTTCTAACTGTACAGTATATTTGTTTGATTATTGTGACATTTAATTTTTGCTCACATGGCACAAATTAAATGAATCTCAGTCCACACATACGATTTTACGGACTGTTACTTCTCTGTGGAGGACAGTTTCTGATAAGCATGTGTGTTTTATAGTGATTATGAGAACGTTGATGAGATTGTTGAGATTTTTATTATATGATGTCCAAAATACAATGGAGAAAAGTTGAATTAGTCTATTTTACAATATGTATTTACTAAATGTACACAGAAAAGTTTGCATTAATTAACATTGTTTAAAAATGATGACTCAAAATAATTTTTCTTATGACTGTAACAACTATGGAAATATTAATAGTTAGGACAAACAGTGTTTCAGTATTTTAGGTTTAGTAAATAAAATTAATTACAGTAATGAACATAATGAATCTTTGTATTAATTCTCTCTTATTTTTGTTTTGTTTTCCTGTAAAAGCAAACACTAAAGTTATTACCATTTCCATCAAATAAACAGACATCAGACATATGCCTGGCAAGTCTGCATGCAGGAGCCCTGAACATGAGTGGCGGAGCAGTCAAAGTTGAATGGGTGAAGTACAAACATGTTGGTGATGGCTCGAGAGAGGTCAGTCTCTCCATGCCACTTGCAGGAACAGGATATGTTCAGAATCAATGTGAGTTTTTACCAGACCTTTAGTTCCAAGGTATTGCACATTTAAATTCCTAGGAAGTTTTCCATAATTGCTTGCTGTTTTGTAATGTATTTTTTTATTTTGGATATCACATATTCTGAAGTAGAGATTTTTGACACCGGATTGGAATTATTGTCATTCAGGTTGAATTCAATTCGATCTCTTTTTCTGATGGTTGGGAAATACATCATCATGCTTGATGTCAGACTTAAGCAAGTGTTTTTCATGTACCCATACCATTCATTAATTTTCTTGTGACTTAAAGTGGCATTATGGAAAATATATACAGTATTGGGTGCAAATTTCATCTGAAAACATTTGAATAGGGAAGTATATTGAGAAAATCACAATCTTCCTGTTTTATATTGTTAAGAGCTTTTTAGGGCCTAATGATATTTAGTAAATCAAAATTATGTCTGTATCGTTATGTCTTTCAGAGTTTCTTCAGGATATCTCTACAAAGTTGCAGAAACAGCAAAGGTCATTAACGGAAGTAAGTATCCTTTTAGTCCAACAAGTTGATACCTGTCTCTAGTGCAAAAGTATTTAAGCATAACTTGGCTATCTGTAAAGTAAACAGGCTCCATACCTTCTAAAGACTGACCATTGTCAATGACTTCCTTTCCATCTTATCGATTTTTTCACTCATCATATTCAACCTTCTTTTGATGCATATGTTGATAAGTAGGGACAAATATTCATCAAGAAGTACAATACAGAAGAATTTTCTCTGCTGTTTTATAGCTACTGTAATGTTTGGCAAAGAGACCAGGAAGTCAGAAAATCTAGATCAATCTTGCTTCTCAACTAAGGCTGATAACATTCAGGTCAAAAGTTTTTGTTTTAGCGGAATGAATTATTATTCCCCTAAGTCCAGATGCATAGAAGGGAAAACTTCCCTTGAAACAGGTAAGGCATTAGGCAGTGACTTGACCATTGGACTTACTCCAGAACTGTTACTGATAATTCACATGAAAAAAGTTTACTCTAGTTGTTGCATCGCTTTAATTTGGAAAGTGTAGTTACTACTTTATATAGTGAAAAATTATATCTCTCATATAAGGAAGATAAGCCCATCCGGCTTTATTGCTTATATTTGAAATGTATGTTGTGGAAAACTTTAACCACAACTTTCTCATGGAAAGAACTTAGTTGAAACTGATTAGAATTTAGTTGAAACTGATTACTGGGAAATGTTTATTAATTGCAAATGTTCATTTCTCTAAAGATCAGGTATTAAAACAAAGAACAAAGTTACTTTTGCCGTAGAAAACACAGTATTCTCATTTCTATATATATATATATATATATATATATATATATATATATATATATATATATATATATATATATATATATATATATATATATACATATATATATATATATATATATATATATATATATATATATATATATATATATATATATATATATATATATATATATATATATATATATATATATTTGTGTGTGTGTGTTTATAAAATTGCAAATACAGTTGGTAATATTTTTTTTTATCTAAATGCAGTTCAGGAATGGTTCTAAATTTTTGGACAAATTTATAATTATGGAATATGCTTGAGCTCATTGTCTTGCATAATATCAAGATTACCGTACTTACCAGTATAGTCTTCTTCTTCGTTTAACATGCTTTTTCCCATTTTTTATATGGGGTACTAACATAATTTTCATATTCAGCTTTATATCTAGTATTTGATACTCACAATAATATTCCTCTATACCATCAGTCCTGTATAGTATAATCCCTTGACAAACTTTTGGTATAATCAGTGTTTTTGAATATTGACAGGGTATACAGTATTAGGATAGGTGATTTTAACAAGGAAACCAGAAACAAAAGTTATTTCTTATTTGTCAGATGTATTAGGAATCAGATTATTTATGCTAAAATTCAGTAGCAAGAGAAAAATGAAATTGTTTGTATTATCTTCATAATTATATACATTACTCATGATATTGTCTTTAAAATGTATATCATACTATGATTTTGATAGATTTACCATTCTAGTTATTGTGCATTCTGTGTAATGATGATAACTGTTGAAGTATCGTATGAAGTGTATGTAAGATTTCACAAGAATTAATAATACGCGTTTAATAATAACGTAATAAGAACAAGAAATTCAAGTCAGACAATCGCTCTTGTGTTTTGTTTCTGATGTCATCAGTCAAGATAAGGAAGACTCCGCATTCTTTGTCTGTCCCATACGAGAAGAAGACGAATGATTTCACAATGTTACATGTATTGTTCTGATCGCATCCCATATGATTTTCTGTAAAAGCACATCTTGATTGATTACATGTTTTGTAAGATTGCAGTACCAATGGCATTCAAAATATATTGCTCAGGAAGTGATGTCATATTTCTTTTCTAGAGTGTTCTGTGAGTGTCTTGCTATTGGCTGAAGATATGGATTCATTTCATAAGACCAGATACCTTGCTTGTTACATTAAGTGTAATCTCTCTCTCTCTCTCTCTCTCTCTCTCTCTCTCTCTCTCTCTCTCTCTCTCTCTCTCTCTCTCTCTCTCTCTCTCTCTCTCACATGTTTTAAACTCATAACGTAAAAGTAAATATATTGCACTGGTCACTCTTTAGCATTTATTAAGGTTTTGTGAAATACCATTTTACATCTGAATTTATAACAGTGGTAACAGCGCCTATCGGAAGTGTGTTTAGTGAAAAGCTGCAGCAAAAATTTGGGGTAATTTTGTGAAAGTTTTCACAAACTTGTGTAAGGTAAAGTGACTTTTACTTATTGTTACCATGGTATAATAAAGTAAAAATATTAACCCTTAAACGCCTACTGGACGTATCATACGTCGACTAAAATTGTCTGTTGGGTGCCAAGTGGACGTACCGTACGTCGACTACAAAAAATTTCAACCTTCGGTCAACTTTGACTCGACCGAAATGGTCGAAAAATGCAATTGTAAGCTAAAACTCTTACATTCTAGTAATATTCAATCATGTACCTTCATTTTGCAACAAATTGGAAGTCTCTAGCACAATATTTCGATTTATGGTGAATTTTTGAAAAAAAAAAATTTTTCTTACGCCCGCGCAGTAACTCAGCTGAAAATCTCAGAAATTCTTTCGTCATTTTGTCGTAATTTTTGCACTGTTCTATATTAGCCGTTACATAAAGTTTTATATATGAAAATGTGCGCAATTTCATGTACAATACAACAGAAAATAACTCATGGTTGTAGCTTTTATCAGTTTTGAAATATTTTCATATAAATCACGATAACTGCCAAAATTTCAAGCTTCGGCCAACTTTAACTCGACCTAAATGGTAAAAAAACGCAATTGTAAGCTAAAACTCTTACATTATAGTAATATTCAATCATTTACCTTCATTTTGCAACCAATTGAAAGTCTCTAGCACAATATTTCGATTTATGGTGAATTTTTGAAAAAAACTTTTTCCTTACGTCCGCGCCAGAAATTCTTTCGTCACGTTGTCGTAATGTTTGCACTGTTTTATATTAGTCGTTACATAAAGTTTTATATATGGAAATGTGCGCAATTTCATGTAGAATACAACAGAAAATAACTCATGGTTGTAGCTTTTATCAGTTTTGAAATATTTTCATATAAATCACGATAACTGCCAAAATTTCAAGCTTCGGTCAACTTTAACTCGACCGAAATGGTAAAAAAACGCAATTATAAGCTAAAACTCTTACATTCTAGTAATATTCAATCATGTACCTTCATTTTGCAACAAACTGAAAGTCTCTAGCACAATATTTCGATTTATGGTGAATTTATGAAAAAAAAAACTTTTTCCTTACGTCTGCGCGCGGTAACTCGGCCGAACATCTCAGAAATTCTTTCGTCATGTTGTCGTAATGTTTGCATCGTTTTACATTAGTCGTTACATAAACTTTTATATATGAAAATGTGCGCAATTTCATGTAGAATACAATAGAAGATAGCTCATGGTTGTAGCTATTATCAGTTTTGAAATATTTTCATATAAATCACGATAACTGCCAAAATTTCAAGCTTCGGTCAACTTTAACTCGACCAAAATGGTAAAGAAACGCAATTGTAAGCTAAAACTCTTACATTCTAGTAATATTCAATCGTTTACCTTCATTTTGCAATAAATTGGAAGTCTCTAGCACAATATTTCGATTTATGGTGAATTTTTTAAAAAAACATTTTCCTTACGTCTGCGCGGTAACTCGGCCGAACATCTCAGAAATTCTTTCGTCTCGTTGTCGTAATATTTGCACCGTTTTATATTAGTCGTTACATAAAGTTTTATATATGAAAATGTGCGCAGTTTCATGTACAATACAACAGAAAATAATTCATTGTTGTAGCTTTTATCAGTTTTGAAATATTTTCATATAAATCACGATAAATAGAAAAAATTCGACTTTCGGTCAACTTTAACTCGACCGAAATGGTCGAAAACTGCAATTGTAAGCTAAAACACTTACAGTCTAGTAATATTCAATCAATTAGCTTCATTTTTCAACAAACGGGAAGTCTCTAGCACAATATTTCGATTTATGGTGAATTTTTGAAAAAAACATTTTTTTACGTCCGCGCGTTACGAATTCATGCATCATTTTGTGATAATATTTTCTCTGTGTTGCTTTGATCGTTTTACAATTTGTTATATACCAAAATCATCGCAATTTAGTGTACAATACAACTAAAAAAAATTAACTCATTAGCTTTAACCGTTGTGCTTACAGCGCGATTTGTATACAATTATATGAGTTTTTTTTTTTTTGCTGTCATATATTCCAATATTTATATATGATAATGATATTTTTTTCATTTCTGATGGGTGCATACTAAACTTCAGGCAATGACAAAAAAAATGAGCCAAAAATGAACTCTTAATCTTAAAAACTAAGCGTGTTGTGATTTTTTGAAAAAAACTTTTTTTCCTCTTCGGCGCTAACTCACCGAACGCCGCCGGCATATGGGAGACGTTTTTGTAAATAGAGGCTCGGCGTTTAAGGGTTAAGGGATTTTTGCTTTAGTAAATCTACACTCCATTTAATATTTTATGTCTTGTGAAATAATGTGTTCGTAATGTCATTTGAATTGTTTGATTCTTTTTGAATTATTTGTTTAGTTCTTTGTGAATTTCACACTTCGGCATATTTTATATGTTTGTAATCTCTTAATTTTTCACATTTTATGTAGTGGTGATTCAAGATTTATTTACTTATCATCTTAAGTGTTTCTTAATAATTTAATATTGCAGACTTGATTTAATTTTCATTTAATTAAATTTTCTTTTCAAATCGTAAGTGTTCCTAAATAGTTTAAATTTTGCTTGCTTAATTTATGGATGAATTAACGTTGGTGATTTCATTGAAGAATTAATTAAATTATGTTAATTTCAAGTAATAATAAATTTTCTTTGAAATTGTGAATTTAGAATATAAATTTTGAATTAAAAATAAATTTTTGTATTTAAAATTTTTTATAACTTTCATTTATTGACCACCAGTGATAGGATTAATTAGGTGAATACCCATAGTGTTATAGAATTTTGTTCCTTTAATGTTGCTAAAGTGAGTCAAGACCAGGGAGACAGTTAAAAGTTGTTATTACCTCACACTAGTTTAGATAAAAGTTTTTTTAAGGGTTAATGGAGTGATGCAATATATTTATTTATATATTTAATTACCCTAAGCATATATAATTACCTCACACTAGTTTAGATAAACTTAGACTGATTTCTCACATGTTTAGTAAGTTTTTTTTAAGGGATCACTGTTGCCTTTAGAGTACTCACTCATAATTTGATTGTTATGGGAGTTCAGGTATCTGGCTGAAGTGAGGTAAATTTTTTAATTCTATGAAAAGCTGTATAATAACCAGGTATTTGGAACACTTAGTGACAATATAATATATATATATATATATATATATATATATATATATATATATATATATATATATATATATATATATATATATATATATACCAATATATATATATCATATATATATATATATATATATATATATATATAGGGTATATTATATATATATATATATATATATATATATATATATATATATATAACATAAATATATATATACCAAAAATATATATATATATATATATATATAATTATATATATATATATATATATATATATAAACACAGAAGGAAACACAATATATATATACAATTATATATGTGTAATATATATATTATATATGTGTAATATATATATTTATTTGTATTTAAAACTGACACCTGAATTTTAAACTGGGACCTCATTCCCTCATTTTATTTTTGAGGAGAGGTCAGAACAAATTGTCACACGTTCATTTGGTATAGAAATCTATGATGGTGGAAATCAGTGATTCAGTGGATGTGTCACTTGCTAATTGTATCCACTTACAAAAGGGATACAACATCCTAACAAAGCACCCAAAGTGTATCTGAAGTTGAGTCATCAGATGTGTAAAATCAAGCTCTTATTTCCTGGCTGTGCTCAGTAGGTGTGGAGTGATGAAGCCTGTCAGTTCAGTTATACAGTACTAATACAGTATTGATTATAATGAATATTTTGTTCTTTGATCCTTTTTTTAATTTGTGGTAACAATCTGAGATCAAATTAATGGAGTACACAAATCACAGGGGCATATCAGTGAACACCGAAGGTTTCTTAACTTTAGACTCAAACCCTGTAATAGACATAAATTTATGATGTTTATTTTAATTGATATTGAGTTATTTATCATTGCAATAGATGCACTTTAAAACAGGTCCTTCACAGTTAATCGGCCAAAGTACCTTTTCTATTGCCCCAAAATTGTTCTCATTCCTGCTGGGACAGTAGTGAACACTTAATAAGTATATTATGGCTTCAGAAGTTAGTCAAGAATACAATCTCACTGTATCAACAAGAATAATCCTTTAGAAATCCTTCCTTAAATTATGAGAATAAGAAAATAAAAAAAGGATCACTGTAAACTTCCACAGTGAAGCAAAATAGCTCTTTCCTCATTCTACATGACATACTCCACCCTTGTGATACAGCTTGGTGTCTTGACATCAGCGTAATATTCTAGCAAAAATAACACAGCCAGCTTGATCAAAGCAAAAGCTGAGTGTGGAAGGAAACCCAGTGTGACCTTAAAAACTGCATCTTCTCAAATGTTGCACACAAAATTTTGCCCTGATCTTTGTGCATAACTACTATTGTGATTGTAGCTCCTTATGAAGCCAAGTGAAAGTGTTTCATGTATGTTCACCTTTGTACTCGTGAAACCTAAATTAGATAGACCAGATGAACTCTGATATCCCTTATTATTAACTAATATAAAGGTAATATCATGATACGTCATGAACTGTACTTCAGTACTGTGAAGCAATCATGGGAAAACTTTGTAAAAAACTAATACCCCTCCAGCTGCACCGCCATCTAGTACTCATTTTTTATATCCTTGCTGTCAGGCTTACAGAACCTGGTCATACAGAAGAGAAAAAGATCACAAATGTAAGTGTCAGCTTAGAGACTTTGTTGATAGAGTGAAATTCTCAGAAATAAAGTGTTGATGGTAATATAGGCAGTTTTCTTAACATTCATTTGTATTGATCCTCTCAAGTCTTCAAATTGTGCTCATTGCTATGGCAATGGTCTTGGGGAGCTAAAATATTGTTTTTGTTTCTTTTAAGCACAAATAAGATTTGGGAACAGATTTTACCAGAATTAAACAGAACCCTTTCATAAGATAACAGTCATGGGCAACACAGTACAGTTCATGGTGTCTACCCTGCATATACATTCATTTGGATATTCTTATTGTTTTGTAGCTTGATACTGACTGAATGTGAGAAATTAACATGCAATTCATTAACTACCAAAATATATTGTGAATGCTCCTGAATTTCATGAGCTTTCTTGTTCTCAGGTGTTGGAGGAGATGTGATGCTGATCCACGACAATTACTACACCAAGACGAAGTTAAAATTTCTTTGTCTAGCAGAAGATAATAATGGAAGCAGAAACACTATGAAATGGAACTACGAAAATCGTATCATAGGTATAATACAGTTTCATCTGTAAAGGGGAGAAATAAAAAGGCAGTCACAATTTTGTGCCTAAGGTCCTCCCTGGCCCCAGTGGCAGTCCATATTGCCCAAATTTCATATATTTATATCACCATAATTTATTTTGATTTCAGTTTTGACATTGATGTGAATGTAATTGTTTCTATGTTTCAGCTGAGGGAAAAAGTGGATACCGAGAAGCCAGCAATTACATGCATGCCATTCAGTGTGCTGGAAGATCTGTTTCCTCTGATGTTTTAGCTACAATATCAGATAAGGATGGTAAACTATAATTTCCCCTACTTTTTCATATGTAACCTGAATAGGCAGTCCCCGAGTTATGACGGAGATCCGTTCTTGAGGTGGCGACTTACATTGGATCTTAACTTTTAAAAATTTCTAAAAATGAAAAAAAGTTATGAAAGACTTACCTTAATCCTGTGGTTGTGGTTGACTTGCACACTGGAAGCTTGGCGACACCTTATTCACATGAGGGAGCTCAGAAAATAGTACCCAGCCTAACGGCGCCTTAACTTTGGATTTTCACCTGAAGTCAGAGACAAATTTTTTTTTAACAATTTTGAAAAGTGTTGTAAGATCATATCGACTAAAGTCAAGACCGTCAAAACTCAGGGACTGCGTTTTTGTGTTAATTTGCAATACCTGAGTGACAAAATATTAAAGGTTACTTTTTGATGTATGCATGGAAAGTAAGTACAGTATAAGTTATATGTTGCTAATTATATATATGAATCATTGTTTATGAATACAGTATTTCCAGGTGGTGTTTGGTTATGATAATGATAATGTAGTAAAATGAGATTTAGAAAGAAAACGTATCTTTGAAAATAGAAAATAGTCAAATATGTTGATGGTAATTATTTGTCAAATTGCCTGTGCCTGATTTAATCAATTATCCTCAATTAGGCTAGGTATTTAAAAAGAAGAGAACCAGATCGATTAATATTCAAGTAATTTTAATTTAGAGGAAAGAGTTAAAAGAAAGTATGAAATATGAAAATGGTAATTTTGATATCTTTTTTAATGCCAAATTGCACAAACTGACAAACTTGAAAACATAACAGCAAACTTTTATCAGCAACTTATCTAAATTTTCTTATAAAGCAAATATGGTGAGGAAAGGACCTTATAACTTGAGCTAATCTATTTAATCCTTTGAATTTTGCCATCCATAAATTAAAATTGAATTAAAATTTCTTCACGCAAGAAAATGAAAGGTCAAGTTTTCCTTTTTTGAGTATGCAGGCTCTGAATTAACTAAAAATTCCACCTCTTCTCAGTTACCTGTCAAGCATTGGATTTTGCCCTTTAAATTTTTTTTATTTCCTTTGTAAATATATGATTCCAGTTTCACTGTGTATAGTGAAGTAAGGTTGTCATAGGTAAAAGAGAAGGAAATTCAGTGTAAGATTATCCGTTGCCATCGAAAACCACAATTATCTTCAAAGCATTTAACTTGTTGTTTCCTTGACGAATTAACATTCCAGGTCTTTTGCACCTTCTGTTCTTATGCTTGTGAACCTTCCATTGTTGTGATCTCTACCTATATTACTTTTCATTTATATACACTACATACAGTACATGCATTCTGATGAAATGAGTTGCAAAACTTTTAAGGTTATGTGAAAAGGGGAAGGGATTGCTTTTTCTCTTGACCACTGGTAGAGTGTTTTGGTTTCCTTGCCTCTCTCTTGATTGCAGAGCTATTGTTACGTTAATGGGCCATGTGTTCTCACTTCCTTTAACTCTTAGCTCCCTTTCTTGATTATAATAAATTGGAAGTTAGGAATATTTTATTACACCAATCCTTATCACCCTCTGTATATAATTTTGGCTTACTGTGGAAGGAATAATTTTACATCTTACATTTCCTTCTTTCAAGATAAAATTACAATTTTGACTTGCAGAATTTTCACTTATGCACATTTCCTTGTTTCTCTTTCATCCAAATGGGTTTTCTCTTTAATTCCATGCCAAATTTAAGTACTGTATAAGAAGTGTTCTTTAAGAAATTTTATAACTTGGTGGCCCCATTTAAGTTTCAATCTGTTTTTAGATCAATATTGCACCTTTCAGGGTTATTACTAGATTAACAGTAAACCCCGTATTTGTGGGGGATGCGTACCACAACCCCTGCGATAGCTAAAATCCGCAAATACTTAAAACCCTTCTAAAAACACTTAGAACTGCCTATTTTGATAGTTCAAACACACAAAAAAATCTCTAAAAATGTTTATACTGGTATTATCCTACTTACGATGGGGTTAGGTTCCTAAAAACCCATTCATTGTTTGTTGGAAAAAACATATCTCGAATACAGTATAGCCTAATCTACACTAGGGTATTCAGTACCATGTATACATATATGGTACCCTAGCCTACACTATAAAGTATAGTCTGTACATATACGGTATAGTAATTATTAATGTCAGCTAATTCTGGAGGTTCATGCATATTGACTTATGATAATTCAATACAAAGAGAAATTGAATAATAAACAGTAATCAGCTTAGCCTACACTATCGTATATTGTGCACGTATACGGTAGCCTATAATACATTATACTGTACTCTATATTCACATATTAATATTGTATTATACAAACATCAACATAACGAATATGCATCTTTTCCATGGATCTTTTACAATGTTATGCTTTACTTCACTGTATCCAACAATATTGTTTGTATTCTTATATTGCTTTTGTATTATAAGTTGCAAAATCATAGCGATCAGTGTTTTGGTTTGGAAATCGATTACGCGGCAAGTAAATTTCGCCGTATTTAACTCATTTCAGAGAGCTTTCCTTGCTTTTAGTTCGCGTAAATGAATCTCCAGATACTTTATTTATATGGGGTAAGGTTAATTTTCGTTATATGAAGTTTTTCAAGTCAAAATATAACTTAAATATGTCTCGTTGTGAAATTAATTTAGCTTTTTTTTCATTAATAGGTGACGTTGGCCATTTGGGACCATGTTTGTTTTGTGTAAAATAAATCAAGATTCCATTCGCTACTTTCACTTGATTTCATAATACGAACTTTACTTATTTATCTTTTATTAGTGTGAAAATAGCAGTAATATATGTTCTTTCATGCCCAGTGGGTTTTGATTCAAATACTTGGACTCCAATTTTATTTATGGTTGAGTTTCATCAATGTTGCCGATGCACGATAATTTATAGTCAGTAGCAGCTTGAACATTGTTTTCTCAGCTTCAATTTAACTTGCAGCTTAAATTTAGCAGTATATTTCCTTGCCAACCTTTTATCCATAGCAGACAAGGGTATAATGTAAACATATATCAGTCATATTCTACTTAACGTCATTTGTAACACAACTACGGTAACTGTTTACTACTGTACGATGGTTGAAATACAAGCAAAACAGCTGTTGTTACCCGATTCAGTTATAAGCAGAACAGCAGTTTCTCGTTCGGTTGTTTATGACTGTACACATTTATGCAAGAGTATATCATTACTAACAATACTTTTATCATTCTCTTTTACTTTTTTAACTAGAAGATGGGGTAAAGAGATGGAGGAAAAGGAGTTATTTTATTGTAATTTGGTCTCTCTCACTGCCTGGTTGTATGCTGGTGCCTGTGCCTGCACAAAATTTGCAAATCTTTTATAAATATTGTCATATCAGTATTAATTGCTTACCCCATTGCAAAATCAAATTATCGTAAGGCGAATTACCATAACTCAAGGGATACCTGAGTACTGAGTATTTTAATAGTTTTAGCACAAAAAGTGCATTTAGTCATGAAAATGATATGAAAATACAGTAATTAGTGAATATTTCTCAGTGAAAGGTACCACGAATGGGTGAATTTGCCACAATTAATGTGTATTATGTTCCATAGAGAAATCCGTGAATCGTGAGAATGCTAATACAGGCATTTACTTTATTTCTGAGATTAAAAGTTAAGCATTTTTTTTTTTTTTTACAAAATTAAAACAAGTTTTTTTTTTTTTTTTTTTTTTTTTCAAAACTAACAGAATTACTGATGGATTCATCTAAAGGATATATAACAAATTTCTGAATACTGTATTCTGAATTTTTCATTTCTTATTGATACATTGAAAGTTATTGGGAGTACTACAGTCCAACCTCGAAAATCCTGCATCACCTGACTGTTTTGGAATCAGCTGCCATTAGTTCTTGAGCGGCTACGAGGGCAGCGTCACACGATTCCAGTTTGGGATTGTTTTGGATTTTGGAACTGAAGCTTGCTCCGTAAATACACAACAGTTTATTTCCAACGAAAACATTCTGTGAAACTCAAAAATATACATCATACAAAAGAACCGTAATTTGCATATATACTCGTGTATCATGCGATCATTAAAATTTCGTCCAACAGCATGATTTTATCACATGCATCGTGTATAGTGTGAGATGTATTTTCAGTAGATTACACTATGCTAGGCTTTCTATGCCTGTCTCAGTTTTGGTGGATACCTATTGATGATGAATATTACATCTGAGGCAGCTTTTAACTAATAAATAGGCCTAGAAGCTGTAGTCCATTAGGTTAAATGTATGTCTTCATTCATTAAATCGGGCAAACGCAACATCCAGTACTGGTGAAATCACACCTTTACTTCATGTTATTTACTGCATTTATAATTTATAAATAAAGTAAGTTGCATTTCTAAACCCAGCAGTGATAATTTATGGAAAAAACAAATCTCTGAAATGTGTTTCATTTAGGAACTAATGGTTTTATGTCAGTAAAATTCAGTCAGCTGATGACTTTAAGAATGTAAACATTAAAAGAATGCAAATGGCGCCTGAATGCTCTGTTCATAAATTATAATATGACGATAATGCATGAAATATAACTGCATACAGTATGTAAAACAAGTTTTATTAAAATGATCATTCTCAATACAACTGTCATTTGAATTTTGCAAATGGATATCTTTAAGTCTAACAACTTGCAGGGTCAAGAGTCTCTCTCTCTCTCTCTCTCTCTCTCTCTCTCTCTCTCTCTCTCTCTCTCTCTCTCTCTCTCTCTCTCTGATTATTCATCTCTACTTTTGATCTCATGCAAGACTTTGTTTACACAGTTTCTGTCATCATTTTCTGATGTCCAGATGACCTCTCTATCTCTCTGCAAGGGATGAATCTTAAATCAAGAATATTACTCATGGACTCAATTCCTAGGCAACAATAATTTTTACATATACACTTCACTAGGATCTTTCGTAGTAAGTGACTGTTTAAGAGACTGGAAACTTGAAACATGAAAAAAAGGAGCAGTTAAGATGAAGGAGAGCTGGGCAGACATGATCGTCAGAAGCCCTGGGTCTTATAAGCCATCAAATACGGTATATATTTAAAGGCTTTATAGCCTTTCCCACACTGTTATAAACACTTCCTATGCACTTAAACACTGTATTACTATTTTGATCTATCACCGTAATATGCATAAAAAAAAGATCGTCCCATATTTGTAATGTTTACGTTCTGAGAATCAGCTGACTGAAGCTGCTCACTACTAACGAAAGAATTAGGAAAATAATTTTTTAGTTGCTAAAAGAAACAAATTTATCAATGAAATTATTTTTAATTCTGTACATAAAAGTTTATGATACAGTAATTCATATTTCATTGAGAGAGAGAGAGAGAGAGAGAGAGAGAGAGAACTGGTGTGTACAGCACAGTAGCTTGGGACGAGACTAAGTCTTGACTTGACAAGCTGGGGATGAGAGAGTATACAGTATCCTTGAGTTGCTTACGTATGAAATTCGGATTTTAATTATTTTTACAGTGATTAAAGATGAAACATCAACAGTGATAAGATATTCTCTTATGTACCACTCACGTGCCTTGTCCGAGTGCCTGTGGGTATATATGAAGCTTCCAGTCCTTGCGTCCGTCAGTCTCGCAAGCTTTATCTTTTCTTCTTCGCACTTAAACACGTAACATGATGAAACATCGCTGTTTTCCGCAATATGGCTGCCTATATGTTGCGGTACTTTTTAATTTTAATTTTTGATGAATATTTCTGAAAAATCAGTAGCGATGCAGTGAAGTATCCTTGAGTTGCAAAGTTGATTAAAATGAAACATCAACGATGGCGAGGGATCACTGTATATATATATCGCTGTTTTTATATATATATATATATATATATATATATGATGTGGCGAGGATCACTGTATATATTATATATATATATATATATATATATATATATATATATATATATATATATATATATATATATATATATAATAATGTGTGTGTGCATGTAATTTTATTGAGAAATAATAAGGGACTGCTTTGCATAGATATTTAAGGAATGGTAGAAGAAAATTTTGGGTAACTTGTAAAAGAAAACATTAGACTTTCAGCTTTTTAATGATGACAACCTTTTTCTGGAATTCTAGCTAAATACAAAAGTCTCCAGCACACCTGGAGATGTAGCACTGGCGAGGATTTGAAGATCTCTATCAGTATAGCAGAAGGCATTGCTGAAAAACTTGACCTTGTGAAGATTCCTGCTAATCCTTATTTGCAGGGGAAGACCTTTACTCTGAAGAATGATTCTCAGAGTTACAGCTTCGTGCTAAATAGCATGACACCAGAAGACAGTGGCTTTTACTATTATTATGTGGAAGGAAACAAACCAGAAAGTTATTTCAATATTTTGGTCAGAGGTAAGAAAGAGAATAGATTTATTTTCTTTGGTTACTTGTGATAATATATCCCTGTGTCATGCTGTATCTGAACAAAATTTATTTCTGTGTAAGTTATCAAATAGCTCCGGGAAATTTTCTATTATGTGGGCATTAGTAAAAAAATTTTGTTCTTTGTTTATTTGTGAAAATATTTACTGAAAGTGGAAGCTTATGAGACAGTGAGTTAGATGTATGTAGAGCAAAACTTTCCCTTTTTTACACAGACTGCATGGCAGGATATTTTGGTCCTGATTGTTCTGAGATTTGCCCTGAATGTCAAAATGGTGGACAGTGCCACAGCTATACTGGAGAGTGCCTCTGTCCTCCCGGCTTTATAGGAGTTAAATGTCAGCATGGTTAGTTATTTGCTTTTCCTGATGGTTATTCATTTGTTACCATCTTTTTTCCTTTCTTTCATTTTGTTGTAGTTTATTGAAGATAGCAGAATTATTGTTCTGTGTGTCAAGTTCATATCCAAAAGTAACAAATGTTTGTATAAAGAAATATGACAAAAAATGTAAGATTATTTGTGTATTTCTTGTGTAGTTATTTTTCATGAAAGTAAGTGTTGTAAGTTTGATGAAATACGGTTGCCTTAAAACAGCTGAAAAACAACATTATCATTCAGAACTGCCAATGGTCTTATCCAAAGCAGTAACTTGTATATATATATATATATATATATATATATATATATATATATATATATATATATATATATATATATATATAAATTATATTATACAATATATATGTATATATATTTGTATATATAAATTACTATATATATATATAATATATATATATATATATATATATATATATATATATATATATATATATATATATATATATATATATATATGTGTGTGTATTTATTTTCATTTATTTATTTATTTATTCATTTATTCATTCATTCCATACAGCTTGTCCTAAAGGTTGGTTTGGAACCAAGTGCCAGTTTACGTGCAGTAACACAGCCTCTGGCCAATTGAACCCTGAGAAAGGCTCTTGCAGAGGACTAACTCTTTGTCTACCAAGTCCTATGGGATGCTCCTGCTTTCCCGGATATAAGGGCCCTATGTGTGATGAAGGTGAGAAAAACAGAAAATCTTACTTAGGAAGATTTTAAAAAAGAAAAATAAATTAAAAAAAGACATTCATCGTTATGCTCTCAATACTAAATGAAATAGAAATTCAAGTATCACATGTAATTTATTGAGACTTTTTTTTGAGCAAGAAAATATGTATCAGTACTTGATTCCTGGAACTGCTGCTTCCTAAAAATTCGTTTGACTTTGGAGAGGAAGCTTCAGACAGTAGGATCCTCCTTTCATTATCACATTTTATCCTGGTGCATTAAGGTCAGAAACCCCACACCCCTACCACTTTTGTGCCCAGAATCTCCATCTCCCTTGTGAAGTCTTGGACTTGGTTTGTAATCTTGAATTAATGATTTTTTTAACAGCTTACTTAAATGATTTTTTTAGAAATATTATTTTATAAGGTAACTTTTTTCATGTCTTTTTAATGATAACACAGTATTTAAGTTCGAAAGAAAATGACAAAACTTTTATTATATGCTTAAGCCATTTCCTATTCTTGTCACAGGACCAAACTATCTTCAAGCACTGTGGTCCATCCTTCACCAATGCTAACTTTTTTACTGCATTTACCACTTTACAGTACAATTTTCTCAGGACTTTCATATCTTCATATGTGACATACTACACATGCAGTTCATGCCAATACCGTCAACCTGTTTTTTATTACTTTTTTTTTTTTTTTTTTTTTTTTTTTTTTTTTTTTTTTTTTTTTCTTCAAAAAATCCATACATTCCCACTTAGCCTTCCACAGACAGTGAAGTGTCGTACAATCTTTTGTGCACACTCACACACAGCTACCTTTCTTGAGTCACTTACCCTGTGTTTCTCCTCTCATCCTACCATCATCTATCATATTTTTACCCAAATATCAATATGAATCAGTTATTTCATTCATCTACCATCCATATTAACATTCATTGTTCCATCTTCCTGGATTCCATTTACCCCCATAACATACTCTTGCGTACATTTACATTCGAACAGTTTTTGTTCCATAACTTTGCACACACACACATGTATTGCTCATTCCACTATAAACATTACCAAGGTCCAGGTATGCTGCTTACACCAGTATCTTATACTTTTAAATCTTTCACATGACTTTCATTACAAACACCTGATCACACCCTCTTCCATTTTCTAGACCCACACTGTTTATCCATTCTCAGTCCTTTTATCATTTGTCCTATTTCTCAATCAAAATCTTACAATGCTCCTTCCCCAGCATACTAAGCAATGTTATGATCCTATAAATTTTACAGTTTCTTTTATCACCTTTACCTTTATATAAAGGAACAGGTATTCTTCTTACCTATTCCTTTGGAACCTTTCCCTCTTCCAGACATAACTGGAAAACCATGGTCAACCAGTCAGATACACTTTCACAACCATACCACAGGATTCTATACCTGCTTGCAATGCCACTTCTTGTCTCTTCTTTTAGATTTGAATCAAGTAACCAGCTGCTCTTTTATATCTCCCAAATCTATCCAGCATCAGGCAGAGATTCAGATCTCCCTAAAGCTTTCCCTCTTTCACTCCTGTTCTTTGTCAGTCTTGGATTGCACACACTCACTTTTTACAAATGTATGTACTTGTGTTGGTTCTCCCATCCTACTCTTGCCTGTAACATTTTCCTATGAATGCTTGCAGAAGTTTATCAGATTCTCTCATTCAGTACCTTGATACACACCTTTTCATGGAATAGGCAGTTTCAAGAGTTGTTTCTCTTAATTTAAATCTTCTCTGACAGCTTAGTCTGTTAACAAGAGGAGCATCTTTTACGACAGCTTAGATTAATTCATTTTCTTCTGGTTGCATGGTAATTGTAATCTTAGGTTAAAATTTTCCATTATTTAATTTTTATAATTAATTTTATTCAGGAATTGGTAATCTTGAGAAAAGAAGATAAGTACAGTATACCCTTTCATAGTGCATGAGTGCACACAAAACATACTTATGTGCTTTTATGGAAGTTTTCTGAGGGAAAGTTACTCAAATACCAAAATCTTTTTCTGTATCTGAAGTGATTGGCTTATTATTTTGTATTATTTCTGTTTCATGGGATCTGTCGGTGTTTGGAAGACTGCAGAGTATGATCTAATGTGTTTGGATGTTTGGAGATGATGATGTTGTTGCAATGAACACTTCAGATATATTGCATTGAAAAAATTCTCGTACTGTAAATATTGTCAGTTTTGTGATTATTTTTAATATACTGAAGATGACACCCAAGATATAATTGTTTGTCATCATAACCAGGAGTTGTCTTGCAGAAATGTATGTGCCATATTTCCTCATGATCAGTATCTTCATAGCCAGAGAACTGGCTTTCAGGATTTTACCAGTGCTTTAAAAACTCAGATCTCCTAAAAACATTGTTCCATCATGAAAACTTTTATCTCTGAAGAATTAACCTTCTGTACCATATATGCTCATCATGTTCCCCATTTCCTCTCTTTGAATCCAGTCAATCTTCAGGTAGGTCCATGGATACCATAAGCAGCTTTTGAACTACATACTCTCCATCCTTTCTAAACCCACACAGTTCTTCCCATATCAAATCTTCTGTCCTGTATAACCTTTTACGGTATTACATTTGGAATCAAAATCTTGCAATACTCCTTTCTTTTTATACCACTCTGGTAAACCAAGTGAAGTTATGTCCCTATAATTCTTAGTCTTTTCTAATGCCTTGGCCCATGCAAAAAGAAAGGGTTATTCCTGCCACCCTTTCGCTTAGATCATGTCCCTCATCCAGACAACTTACACAACCTGGTCAGCTGCCCAAACACAGTGTCGCAGTCTCATAATTGTCTTCCTTGGGCCCGTAACAGTAATGTCCACAAGCATTCTCTGTCTTGCACCAACTTTTAACACTTGGTCATCATTTCATATCTGCTTCTCATATCATCCACATTCAAGAAATCCTGAAAATGTGTGTTTGTGTACATAAAAATGAGTTTGTATTAATTGATAAATATGTATATATTGTGCATTAGTCAGTAGCATATTTCCTTATTCTTACCAGATTGCACCCCTGGAACTTTTGGAGCTGGATGCTTAGAAAGCTGCTTGGAAAAGTGTGAGTCTGACCAGTGTGATCCTTACACTGGTTCTTGCTATGTCTTTGGTAAGTATTTCTTCTATCTTTCATTGATTGCTTTCTGAATTTGTTTTTTTTATGTGTTGTTGCCAAGCCATGGACATTGTTTCTGTCGTCATAGGTCTTTCTAGCAGTGTTCTTCTTCACTACTTATCATTTAATGAAGACAAAATTTTTACCCATTTTAAGTAAATGTGATGTTTATTTCCCAGCTGTTCCTGTGTTTATTAATCAATAAAAGAATCAGAATTTTAGTGAGAATTTTCACTGTTGGCATGAACAGAATACATACATTTGCTTTCCCTAGTGAAGTACTCTCCCCTTATGTTTCAGGTTCTGAAGTCTTCTCTACCAAGGCTCCAACCAAAGTTGAAGTGAGTGATGACCTGCTTCTCTCCTGGGAAGATGAGTATTCTGATGGGCAGCGTCTGTACTTCATTACATTGAAGGTATACCATAAAAGAGAGAGATATTGATATTTCAGATCACTTAAATTTAAGATGCCAACTATGACTACACTCTTTCTTGGGTATTTGATAATTTATTTACTTCCTGTAAGGATGAACACATAGTTCTCCACATCATCATAACCTCATAAAACTTCATGAGCGTGCTGGCTTCCGGTATGTACTAATTCATTGACTTTCATCTGGAATAACCTACATATCCTGGCCATTTGTTTCTAATATTTGGGCCATTTAGGATGTAGACAGTTGCATTCATTCCATGTCCAAAAATCACAGTTCATTCTTTGTGATGAATAATGTCAGCTCATTTTCTTGTGGTATTATATCCACATGAAAGATGGCTTAGTTCTTATGTGATTAACCCTTTTCTATCATCCTTTGTGTAATATAGCTAATAGTTTAGCTCTTTTGATACCAGATACAATGCTGTTCATTTACCATGTAGTGTAACTCTTGAGCTTTTGCACCAGCAACTTTTATACTTTGTAGTAAGGCTGGAAATCAAAAGTTATCTCCTCTCCACTTCTTGAAACAAAGACATTTTCTCATGCTTTTCATCAACCCAAAATTTATTCAAAATTTCTGAAACCAAAAGTAAGCTTGTCACTTCTTCATTAATAGACTTTAGCAGTGTAAGGTATTCAGGTGCATAAAGTGAAAAGTTCCCAAAGAACAGCTCCACTGTTCATGCTCAGCCAGCTCCCCACCACTCAGTTTACTAAATGGTGCTCTTCATACTACTCTGCATCTTTGAGTTTGGACATGCTGCCTTTCTCTCCAGGCAGTTTTCTGTGTGCCTACCTTCAGCTAGTTTCTACAAGTGGTATTTCTGGTTGTCCTATTATTTGTGTTGATAATGTCCTTAACCTGCCCCTGTCCAAGGACATAGTTTGAACAAGTATTTCAACTTTCTGGAATCCTTTTTATGGTGATTTTAGTAAGTTTTTCTTCCAGTTAAACAATGAACTTTCAAACCCTCAAATTTAGATGGATAACCAAAAATTCTTTTATATTTAGATATCTTACTTATGAGAGATGATGCAGAATATAAATCTACAATCCTTAGAATATTTAGAACAAGAATTGCAATTGATTTGTAAACAGTTGTCATTTTTATAATGATTGAGAAGCATTGATGTAATATTGTAGTGGTAATATTTATCATAATTTGTTGAGTTCTGGTTGTTCCTTGGTTATTTTATGTCGAATCTGATGAAATCAGTGATTTTGCTGATGTATAACAGGAGATGGGGTGCAAATTATACAGTGAAAGGAAAGAACACAGTAAGAGAAGGATGATCAAGTTAATTCTTTTGGCAGTAACATTTGGAATAACTTTTAAAATGGTGTTATTCACGTATATGCTAATAGGCAGAGATGCTTTCATTTATCTGACAAGAATTAAAATGGTGTTATTCACGTATATGCTAATAGTTAGAGATGCTTTCATTTAGCTGACAGGAAGTAGGTGTTATTAAATTTACTGAAAGGGGGAGGAGGTGAATTTCATTCACCAAAATGTAAACTTCCCAAAGCTTTCTATTGCTTCTGTGTCAGACTGAAATCAAATGTGCTTTTCCCATTTGTATATATGGTAAACAAAAGGAAGGGTGTAATGAAAGTGAATGTTTATTGACTGATGAACAAATACTGTAGATAGCCTGGTGTCACAACCAGGTGTCACAACCACCAAGGTCATGGACAAAGAAGTTAGTGAAATCAGTCAAAATTTTATCTCTCTCTCTCTCTCTCTCTCTCTCTCTCTCTCTCTCTCTCTCTCTCTCTCTCTCTCTCTCTCTGCATAAAAGCATAAAATGAAATGGTAGCAAATACAAAATTCATTTTTATAAAACAAATTGTTAATCAGAAAAACTCTGAGCCCATTGGAGAAGAGGTTGGTGGCAGTTACCTTGGTGGTTGTGACAGCAGGCTTTCTACAGTAACTGTTCATCAATCAATTAACGTTCACATCCATTACAACCTTCCTTTTCTTTACCCTATATACAAATGGGAAAAGCATGTTTGATTTCAGTTTGCATCAGAAGCAATAGTAAGCTTTGGGAAATTTGCATTTTGCTGCATGAAATTTGCCTCCTCCCTTTCAGTAATTTAATAATTTCTAGTTCCCATCACATAAATGAAAGCATTTCTGACTTTCAGCCGATACGTGAAGAACACCATTTTAAAACATTCCAGATGTTACTGCAAAACTAAACATTGTCATATTTACTTGATTTTCCTTCTCTTTCTGCTTTTTTCTTTCATTGCATATTTGGCATTACCATCCCGACAATCTGTTAATGATATAGAAGAGCTTAGAAAAATTCTAGTGATTATCGTACTGTTGTGATGAAGTACAATACAATATTTAGACAAGAAAATTATGCGCACCATAACAAAAGCCATATCAAATTTATTGGAGTGACTTGGCCTGTTCTGTGTATTCAATAACACTTACTTTGTTAAACATTGTAGCCTTTTTTCACATTGATATTCCAGATGAAATAAAATTATATGCTGGGTACTTTCAGTGTCCCTAGATGATTTTGTAACAAACAGTTGTCAGTTTCAGGAACAAGATGTTCAGTTACTTGAGCTAAAAATCCTTGGCTGCTCAACATTTCCAGACATAGGTTATACACTTTAAGGTTGTTTTGACTCATTGGTCTTTTTAAAACTATATTAATAATAATAAAAATATAGATTTTCCTTATTCATTTTTGTTATTTTATTTCCTTCTAATTAGGTGAAAAACAGCTGCAGTGATAATCAAATTGGGAAGACAGAACTGCTATTGGTCCGGCCGGGAAATCTAAGGAAGAAGCTGCCTCAGGAAAGTCTACAGAACTCTGAATTTGAGGTTTGTGTTACTGCCAGTGACAGCAGGAATGGACACAGCAGTCCAGATTGTATCTCACACGTGACACCCAAGGGTAAGGGCCAAGCTCCAACATTGTTTAAGTATTTTTGTGAAGTGCATTTTCCCCCTTGAAAGAGTAGCAGTGTTTTTTGGAGCGAGGTTGTACCTATGTATTATATATACAAATATATATATATGTGTAAGTATAAATAAATGTACTGTATGTATATATGTATATACAGTATACAGTATGTATATATAAATATATGACTAAATGGACCTCATTGAAAATGGATGATATCTAATGGAGTATTTATTCAGAAAAGTTACAAAGCTTTCTTGGACAAACAGTCCCAATATCAAGTATCCCGACAATGACCAGACGTCAGTCAGCTGTATTTATATCTGCGTGCTGGGTACTTTTAATCCTATAATTGCCTAGTTCCTCTGTGACCACCCCCTCATGACCTTGGCTTTTCTCTGCCAGCTTCTTCCAAACGTTCGTTTTTCGCAAGAGAACGCATGGAAAACGAACATTTGGAAGAAGCGGGCAGAGAAAGGCCAAGGTCACGAGGGGGTGGGGTCACACAGGAGGAACTAGGCGATTATAGGATTAAAAGTACCCAGCACACAGATATAAATACAGCTGGACTACGCATCTGGTCATTGTACGGATAATTGATAATGTCGACTGTTTGTCCAAGGAAGCTTGTAACTTTTTCTGAATAAATACTCCATTAGATACCATCCAGTTTGATTGAAGTCCTTTTAGTAATTCTACTAATGCACAGAACAATTGTGTATGTGATTAAAGTTAATATATATATATATATATATATATATATATATATATATATATATATATATATATATATATATATATATATATATATATATATATATATATATATATATATATATATATATATATATACATAGTATATACTGTATATACATATATATACATATATATATACATATACATACACACACACACACACACACACACACACACACACACACACACACACACACACACACACACACACACACACACAGAGTCCAACCTCCTAAAACTGGCACCCTTGTGACTAGACCACTGCCAGACCACAGAAAATCCCGGATGACAGAAATCAACCCTGAAAAACTCCCTTTGTAAAGAAAGTCTCGCCAGCTCAGTCCACATATACTGTACAGTATATTGCTCCATTATCGAAAGTTAATGCTTTTGAATAATCACTGTCCATATTTAGGTTTAGTTCCTTATGAAAATTCTGTCCTGGTCCATAAGCATCTCCCTGGAAGTGCATAAACCTTCATTTCATTGGAGCTTAAACCAGTCTATAAGTGCACTGTCGATTCCTAATCTCTTAGCATCTTTTAGGCACTTCAAAATTTTCTGGCTTTCGTTTTCAGCAAAAACATAAAAATCTCTGCTTTTGTTTCTTTAAACCTTCATGAGAGAGAGAGAGAGAGAGAGAGAGAGAGAGAGAGAGAGAGAGAGAGAGAGAGAGAGAGAAACTATTTGCCCCGGTTAGGTTTATACACTGACAGATATCCATTTGCAAAAGTCAAATATTACAGTTGCATTAAGAATAATGATAATTTAATAAGACTTGTTCTTCGTACTTAATGCAATTATACTTCACGCATTATCAAATTATTATTGTATTTTAATTTATGAACATGTTAATCAAGCACCATTTGCATTCTTTTTATTGTTTACTTTCTAAAAATCGTCAGCTGATTGCATTTTACCCACATAATCACAACCATTAGTTGCTAAATGAAATGCATTTCGGAACTTTGTTTTTTCCTAAATTATCAGAGCTGGGTTTAAAAATGCAACTTACTCTATTTATAAATGCAGTAAATAAAATGAAGTAAAGGTGCGATTTCGCCAGTATCGGATGTTGCTTTTGGCTCTCCCAAATGTTTTGTGGCCTGCACATTGGGATCTGTTCACACTATACGTAAGTGCACGTTCACACAACAGTTCAGTACCTTACCAGACCTGCAAAGTATTTTTCAATGGCATAACATTGACACACTCATACCGGACCTGCACCTGCAAATGCCGGTGGGATTTCTCGGTAATAATATTTTGCAGGTACGGTCATGTGCCGATCAGGTACTGTTCATGTCACTGCTGGATCGTGGGAACACGTGACCTGAACGGATGCCTAACGGCTAACGCACCGCAGTTAGTGAGCTGTTTAGGAGGAAGGTCTATGGATGTGTCCCAGGATGGATGAGAAAAATTAATTACTCTTGTTCAGAACCATGAGTTCTTGTATAACATGGCCAACAAAGAGTATAGCAACAATGTGAAAAAAGGATCAAGTATGGTCTGACATAGGAAATGAATTAGAAGCAACAGGCAACTGAATATTTTATTCCATTTTTTTACATAGCTATTGCAAATGTAGCTTTCTGCTTTGGAAAATCATATTTATGTAGTTTATTATATGTGTGTGTGGTACTGTGAGGTGAGGCTTCGGAATGTAATAACGAGTATACAATAAAATTATTACAGAAAAACCAAAGCTGAGACCTAGTTGATAATTAAAGTTCATGCGTGGACCTAAGTAAGGATCCTTGGGAGAGCTCGAAGTACCTCCTGAAAGCTTCTCTTACTTCAGAAGCTCAAGTTTGAGCATTACCTGTTGCCTAGGTATCTGAGAAAATATATCACCTACATCAGGTGTTTCTGGTTCATAAACAGAATAATACCTGAATCACTGATAAAGTTGTGTAGAATGCATGAAGCAAGAACAAGTTTATCAACATTTTCAGCCAAAGACTTGACTTTCCTACGAAATATCCTAAATCTCTGTGTCAGGATGCCAAAAGCATTCCCTACTACTATAGGGGTCGAGATGATTGATAATTGAAATGTGTTTTATTACATCATTTTCAATTTACGAGCTAGGGTAAGGAGGCATTTTCCTCAAAATACATCAGCTACTCACTAAATTGGTTTTCGGACATTCTGAAATACTGATGAAGTTTTTGTTCATCATCCTGCATCGTGCTGTTCTCTATATATATTGTGAAATATTCTCCTTCAGTGTTCATTTTCTTCAGGGAATTGTGCACCCAATATTGTCGTTTTTGCCTTTTTCACTCGCCTGTTTTCTGCTTCCTCTTCCAAATTGAGTGCCATCACCGCCAAGTACCTTATACTAAAATTCATGAACATTTCAAGCTAGCATGACAACATCCTTCTGGTATAAACAATAGGACTGGACTATGATCATACTGCTGGGAGCTAGACGGTGCAGTGTGGATGCACATTCAGGAGACAGTCAGGTGACGTTCAGCGCAGGTCAGGTGCGTGTCAGTTTACATTCAAGCGTAGTGTGAATAGACCCTTTTTTCGTTTCTTCAGCAACAGCTACAACCGCCAATTTTGTGGCATACTTTCATAACACTTTCCTCTCCATTGTGTGAAGGACGGATAAAGACATATTTTATTTTAATTTATGATGGAATTCATTGAAAATTATCAAATTGTTAACACATTGGCAACTGAAACAAAACCCTTAATAAACGGTTGCTTGTTATGGTAACTGACATCGGCAGACGGCTGTTTCTCGAGAAATTTTGTTGTTGAAGTCAGCACTGTACTTGTAGTGTCTTGCAGGCAGTTGTCAGTGGTTATTAATTATAAGAAATAGCAATGAGTTCTTAGACAAGTCACAGTGTTGGTAAGCGTGATTTAATGTATGAAGATTTACATTTAACTTAATGAACTTTTGTTTCTAGGCCTATTTCTTACTTAAGAGCAAACTCAGATATAGGTTAAGTATACCTTAGTTTAACCAGACCACTGAGCTGATTAACAGCTCTCCTAGGGCTGGCCCGAAGGATTAGACTTATTTTACGTGGCTAAGAACCTATTGGTTACTTAGCAACGGGACCTACAGCTTATTGTGGAATCCGAACCACATTATAGCGAGAAATGAATTTCTATCACAAGAAATAAATTCCTCTAACTCTTCATCAGCCGGCCAGGGAATTGAACTCCAGCCCATCGAGTGACAGTCCGCAGCTCTACCGACTCACCCAACAAAGAGCTAACTCAGATATAATATGCATTATTAGTGGTATCTGTCAAAACTGAGAAGGCATAGAAAGCCAAAGTAATCTACTGATATACATCTAGCACCGTACACATGTGATGAAATCAGTTTGGGGCAAAATTTTAATGATCAGATGATAATATACACGCAATTACAGTTTTTGTATGCCGATATTCTTATGTTTCACAGAATGTTACCATTAATAAACTGTGCTTAGTATTTACAGAGCAAGCTTGAAAGAAAAAAAAAAAAAAATGAATTGTGTGGTGCCTCCCCTGTAGCCGCTCATGAACAATGGCAGTTGATTCAAAATGTCCTAGATCATGGAGTTCTTGACCACATAGAGGGACAGATTTATTATAGTCTGACTAATTTTATATATATATATATATATATATATATATATATATATATATATATATATATATATATATATATATATATATATATATATATGTTGTAAACATATATTATGTAACATACATGTATAGCCTATACTGTATATAAACAGTTATTTATAGATAAAACTGTGTAAGTCATTAGGCATATATATATATATATATATATATATATATATATATATATATATATATATATATATATATATATATATGTATATATATATATATATGTATGTATGTATGTATATATGTATGTATGTATGTATGTATGTATGTATGTATGTAGATAGATAGATAGATACACAAGGAGAGAGAGAGAGAGTCAGATAGCTTCTTTTCCGAGGTGTGTTGATGAAATTTTTCAGTGTTCCGTACTTTCATGATTAGTTTAATTTTTGCTAATATCAGAAATCAGGCATGTATATGAATTCATTGTGGTTGGTGATAACACAGAAAATTTAGCATTTTAAAAATGTTCCTAAATAATTGATATAGATTTTCACAATTTTTGTTTATTTATTTATTTATTTTGCAGCACCAAATGTAACATTTTATGGCACACCATCCTGTCAGAGTTATGGTGGTTTACACCAATTAGTTTGTGATGCCAGGATCCAGCAAGGTTGCCTCCTCATTTTTGCTGGAAGTTTCAGTGTGGAATTCAGGCTCTCATCAAACCTTACTTGTAACCAGACAATAATGAGTTACTCGGGATCAGTGCCACTGCAACCTTCACAGAGGGAAGTCCGTCGCACCTTCAGAGACCCCATCCAGGGTTGTAGCAATAATAGACCACATCAGTGATCCACAACGATAGTGTGATAGCAAGAGCACCTGACACGATTGCTAATACAGTGAGCAGCAGTAAGTATATCTAAAGATATAATCCTGTACAGCTATTACAGTGTCAAAATCATATTCTTTGCGTGAAAGTCAGACAAAAATAATGTTAACAGATGGATTAGGCAATTGGAATTCTTGAAGCAGAAGCTAATAAACAGTGAATGGAATATTTAATTAGGTCACTGTTTTTAAATCAGTGTCAGGATATTAATGTAATGAATTAGATTAATCTTAGGTAGTTTACAGCTAACTCGGATATTAATGTAATGTATTGGAATAAATCTTAGGTCATTTTCGTCTAACTTCTTAGATTAAGTAAGATTTTCATTTCTGAATATTTAAGATTAAACACAGATAGAGCAGGTCTCGTCAGAATAACAAAAGGGATTTATGATGAATGGATCACGATCATATGCTGGATATTGATACAGGAAAGTTTTCAACCTCCTCCTTTACTTCTTTTTTCGTAAAAGGTCCTATGAAGGTGGAAAACTTGACGGTCGCCATTATAGGTGAGGACCAAGTAGGGTTCATGTGGAACGACCCGTGCCCTCCCAACGGGGAAATTTTACAGTATTACTTCAGTTACGGAAGCTTCAACAATTATGAATACGTAGAGAAGTCTGACACTAAATGTCCCAAAACCATCAAGTATGATGGTTGCCACAAGAGCTCAGGATGGGAAAAGGGGCGCTATTATGGGAATTACTATTATGTAAGTAAATATCAGTTTACTTTACCGTAGTACTTATTGCAATTGGAATTTTTCCTAGCCATATAATTTCTGAAATGCTACAAAATCAGTTTCCAGACATAAAGTTTTAGATACTTATTAAAAAAGGAGTGTATGGGTTAAAATGCATCACAAGTTATTTGCAACATAATTCATTATTCATAAGCATTATTGGCCTTCAAAATGTAAATAACAAAGGCAATTGATAAACGCTTCAAATTTTACAGCAAGACAAGAGCACTGAGTAAGTAAAACACTGGAGAAGATACGATGTACACTAAACAGTAAAAATAACAAAGTGTCAAAGCTAGGAATTAGTTTTTGAAAAATTACCCAAATTGACTCTGAAATATTGGGGATTCTAGAATTAAATATACCAAGAATAGTGAAATTTGGGAATCTTCAATGTGTTTTTGCATAGGTTATTTGGTACGTTGGCTAGCATGCAACGATTATGACGGATGCACCTTGTTTTTCAGAGCTTGTAAGCTCACTAAAGAAAGCCTTGCAACTCCCCAAAAACTTTCAAAAAGCAGCCTATAAAACCATTAGCTGACAAGTTTCTACCAGGCACATGAAGCAGTCTCACACAACTATTGCTTTTGATGTATTTGACAGATTCTCAGCATTTTGTATTTCAAGTGTTTTTATTTTTTTGCTCTGATTTTGAAGCAGTATGCAAGAAAATGAAAGACGGTCACTATTGTACTGTATTTTTGGGGATGTCGGCATATATAACTATTACTGTCTTCAGAGTGATGTTTGTAAACATAGGTGTATAAAAGTACATTATTTGCTTTTATAACATAATTTTGGTTTATTAACAGTGTTTTTATAATGTTAGGAGCAAAATTTTTCATTAATGGCATTATAATGAATTTGTTATTCTTGGCATATTCATGTTTATTCGGGATCTTTGGGCCAAAGGAAGACAGTACAGAATAATTTCCATTACAGTATAAAGAAAATTACCCATATTAGGTCTAAGGTAGACAGCCAGAAACAAATTTCCTCTCTCTCTCTCTCTCTCTCTCTCTCTCTCTCTCTCTCTCTCATTCAGTGTATAGTTTATGCATCCACTTGATCACAATGTGAGTTGTAAGGAGGTTTAAGTGGGCCACTTCAGTGTTTAGAGAACAGTAGGTCAGGGCACATACACCACACATGGTTGCTTTAAGACTGCCAATTAATACCATCGCATATAATATAACATATGTATATGTGTGCTAAGTACTATAATCACTTTTGTACGTGATTCATTTATCACACATGCCCCTATGTGAAAATAAGAGATGGGGCGTAGGTCCTGACTGGTTTCAGTGGCTTGAAAATAAAGTTGAAACCGGTCAGTGCCTACACCCCGTCTCTTATTTTTCACCTGTGGTAATGTGTGATATATATATATATATATATATATATGTGTGTGTATATATATATATACAGCTTGCCCTCAGTATATACTGTTTCAGTTGACAGGGTTCCACTCTTGCACAGTTACATATGGAAAAAGTAAGAAATTTAAATGGAAAAATTCTAAACTAAATTCAAATTGTGCATGCCATACTACCTGAAAATACAGTCAAAATAAAATGTCATTTGACCCTAAAGCATTTCCTCCTCGTTACTGTAAATGTATAAATAAGAGAGAGAGAGAGATGCATTCCAATACTGCACTAAGGAACTCGTGTACATACCTGTATTATCATTAAAATAGTTTAACCATACCACTGAGCTGACTTTCTCACACACACACACCTTCTGTATCTTCCCAATCATATCTTATTTTTTTATTTCTTGGTGTTATGTCATATTTAACTAAAAGAAACAATAGAAAATAATGATTGATAATCGTTGCCTCCATCCAGGCTAATGAACATTAAGTGCTATGCACTATATAATGTGGTACATACGTAATCAAATTGTTTATTGACTTTTCTAGTTTTTTCTTATGCTAGTATATATAAGGCACACTGTTTCCATGAATTTTTAATAATTTTTTGTAGTTTATAACCAATAACCATTACTAAATGAGGTATATTAAGGTTTCTATGGGCATAAACAGGTGGTTTTAATGTCAGTATGTTCATAGAAATCTCTTGCATGAGGATATATATGTATATATAGTGCTTAAAAAATCACAGTAGATGCACGTGATGTCAGTGTATAAGCAAATCCCACAGGAAACTGACAGGCAGAAGTTCAGTACCAAGGGCTTTCATGTTTATTAACGCATCGTCTGGACACAAATGAGACACAGAGCGTAATAAACAGAAAGATAATCCAGGATAATCTGGACTGCAATACAAACTAAAACCATGTATATATTGTTACGAAGTGACTAAGCACCTGTGTATCACACAACTAGTTACAAAATCCGTGTAATTTTAATTCCTCACTTCAGCCAGATACCTGAATCTTCATAACAATAAAATTAAGCAACTGAACACTAAATTGCAATAGTGTGATCCCTTTTGAAACTTACTTATCACTTCTGAAATATCAAACTACAGCTTATCAAGTTATGTGTGACTTATTGAGATATACTAGATAAAAAGGGCATCACTCTATCAAATAACTATAATTGTTTCCCTGGTCTTAATTCACTTTAGTTCTGCTAAAGGAGAACAGAACATGTCTATCACGTACCTTATGCATACACACATAACCCTATTCACTGGTGGTCAAAAATGAAACACTGTTTTTAAAACTTTAAATACAAAAATTTATTTCTAACTTCAAAAGTTATAATTAGAATTCACAATCAGAAAAAATTTACTATTACTTGAAAACAATATAAGATTTCATTAATTCTTAAACAAGATTAAACCACCAAAATTTTAATTTATTAAGAAATTACATTAATTAAGCAAAATTCAAACTGTTAAGATTTACTCAAGATTTGAAAAAGAAATCTTAACAAATGAAAATCAAATCAGGTATGCAATGTTAAAGTATCAACATATGTGAAATGTTAAGTAAATAAATGTTAAATCACCAGCACTAAGGTTTTGGGTAACGCTATGAAATCTGCAAACACAAGAACACACAAAAATGCAAACAAGAATACAAAACAACATAATAATATGATTACTAACAATTGCTTAAATCAAATATGTGATTATTTACTATAGTAAATAAAAATTTAATTAATTACATTGCTGATAAAAGCTTCAACACTTTGATAAAAATTTGCTGCTTAAATTTTAATTTAATGCACTAAATTAAACTATATTTAACTTAGATAGTATTTGGAGGGACCACCAATTGCACCCAGATGAGAGAGAGAGAGAGGGAGAGAGGGAGAGAGGAGAGGCAAAGAGAGAGAGAGGACACACTATACTTCAACCACTAGAACTGAACTGCTATCTGTAAATTTCACTAATATAAATTAATGGCTAGGTTGCATTTTGGAAATGGGTCACTCTGGGAATCTTCCCTGGAAAAAAAACAGGAATAAACAGAGTTTTTTCCCCTAGAGAAGAGAAACTAAACAAGATAATCTTTTCCCTGGCTCCAAAGAGCTATCTAGGCCTGTCATCTCATCTGTATAACTGACAGGGATTTCCTGTCTGAACTTGTGTCCAAACAGAAAAAGGCAATTTTTAGATCGCAGTTTATCTGGACCTGTCATCCCACATCTCATAGTTAATAGAGTACTGCCTTAACACTTGTAGTGAAAACAAATAAACTTTCTTAGACCAGCCATGGTTATCTAACTACCCTCATTCCCTTTAGTTGACAACCTAAGGGTTTAGGTTGCCTTGCATAAAGGATTTCCTGTGGTCACCGACTTGACACATGAACAAACATCCAGCTGTGAACACAGAAGCCAAATAGGAAAATGCATCTTGTCTCTAAAATCACACAGTACACGACAAACACAAGAGAGAATATATCAAAAATTTTACAGAAAACATTGAATTTACAAAAAACACATATGAGACATATCATTATAAATATATATAATTATATACATATATATATATATATATATATATATATATATATAGTTATATATATATATATCTTATATATATATAATATATATATATATATATATATATATATATATATATATATATATATATATATATATATATATATATATATATATATATATATATATATGTTTAGAAAATCACAGTAGATGCATGTGACTTCAGTGTATGTTGAATCCTACATGAAAATGACAGGCAGAAGTTCAGTACCAAGTCACTTTCACGCTTTCTGATGTGTTAATAAACCTTGAAAGTGCTATAATTGAATTCAATGTCATTTTCCTGTGGATTTGCATACATACATACATTATATATATATATATATATATATATATATATATATATATATATATATATATATATATATATATATATATATATATATACATATATTTATATAATATATATATATATATATACTGGGTGTTTTAAAATTAGAGCCTGCCTCCACAGCAGAACAAATGGAAAGTTATGAAGTTTGTTACTCATCTTCAAGTACATTATTTCAAGTTTCCTTTATTAAGTTTATTTTTCATTTTACATTTCTGTATTTTTCAGATCGAGTGATTTGGAGTTAGATATAGTTACATGATAATAACTGGAGGAAATCAGATGGATTGACCGAACTGGCTATAACCTTTCAGAGACCAGGATGCTGGCGATCCTTCATTTCACGTTCTGGTTAGGTAAATATGTTGAAAGAGATGAATCCTTTGTTAAAAGAAACTGGAACAAAAATCCATATGACTGTCATCATGAAAAGAGTGAGAATCTTGGAAGGCCTGAAGTCCTTTCTCAGGTGTCATAAAAGACATCATAGTTGAGGCAGTGGGCAGACCAAGAAAGTCTTTAATGTAAATTGGCGCTTGAACTAGAAACAAAAAGGAAAAGAAGAGATTTATAGTGCTGTATAATGTGAGTTGGAAAAATCTATCAAGCCATTTCATGTTATCAGCAAGCCCAACATCACTCAGCAACAGAAGACTGTGCATGGTTTTGTGGTTCATTTCTTAAAGAGTGGGATGAAGCTGACTTTCCATGTTGCCGCATCAGGTGAATTCTTCATTTACACAGTCAGGAAGCCAAATCATAAAACACATCATTTGGGCCAAAGCAATATACTGAAGGCGACATGCGCTATCGCTGTTGTGAAATTTCCTGAATGTTTGGGAATTTTTCTCTGTTTCTTACAGCTAAAATCTGTTATTGTGGATCATCAAAGAAAAAGGACAGTCATGAAATGCGTAAATACTTCAGAGAAAACCAGTTACTGGTGGCATTTTCTTCAAAGATCCTGAAAATGTGTTATCTGTTGAAGAAGTCACATTTTTTGCATGACAAGGCAACTATGTTTCAAGGCTCTTCAGACACAGGAGCCAAGCTTCTGAAAGAATGGCATCAATTCTTCCTCATCATGAAATTTGTGGGGTAGCTCCCCACCTTTAATGTGTGTGAAACATTAGAAATCTAAAGGATCGTGTTGAAGACAACAACAGTAACTGCGATGGTATACCAAGCCTCGACGACCTGCGAAGAGAGGTGACCGAAGTGCTCAAGGAAATGGAGCTTGAGTCTCAGCTTTTTTGCAATTTGCTGAAATCATACCCTTCAAGAATGCAGGCTGTGGTACAGGCAGATGGAGGCCACACAAAATATTAAATACTCAGAGAGAAACTTAAATACCTGTTCTGAATTACTTTTGTTTTTGTCCATATCAATTTTAGTTTATGCTGTAGAGGGGGGGGGCTCTAATTTCAAAACACTCTGTATATATGGTGGAATGCTCACAGATTCCTTATACAGTATACATTTGTTATAACAGTCAACATTTCTTGATCCCTGGTAGCATCTTCAGGACGTTTAAAATGACAACATTTTAAATGCTGTTCTAAATGCTGTAGTTTTAAATGTTCTGAAGACGTGACCATGTGTCAAGAGATGTTGATTGTTATAATAAATGTATATAAGGAAGTTGTGTTTGATTATGTATATATATATATATATATATATATATATATATATATATATATATATATATATATATAATATATATATATAATATATATATATATATATATATATATATATATTGTTATATATATATATATATATATATATATATATATGTAATATATATAGATAATACACACACAGAGTTGACTCCTGCTAGATCTCTGTTCAGCATTCGCAGCTTCAGTTATTCACAGGTTTATTCTGTGGAATGTATTTCCAAATATGTTGAGGAAAATTCAATAAGTTGCCAATTTTTTCACTGAGCAATATTCACTAATTACTGTATTTTAATTTAATTTTATGACTAAACACATTTTTATGATAAAAAATTGGTATATTAATTTTCAAATATTGATATTAGTGTAAACACTGCAAAACATCAATAAATTGTTAAAGTAAAATCCCTTATATTGATGTGTTATCATCGACATTTGTAATCGTTTTACTGATGTAAACATAACTCACGTCCCTCTCTCTCTCTCTCTCTCTCTCTCCTTGATGACATACTATTGGCTGGGTTGGAAGTAGCCAATCACACAGCTTTGTAGGTCAGATGCTTGTGTACTGTATGTACCGTCCACTAGTGCATGAGTCGTATTTTTGTTCCCTCTCTCTCTCTCTCTCTCTCTCTCTCTCTCTCTCTCTCTCTCTCTCTCTCTCTCTCTCATGCATATGTAACATGTATGTGTATTTGTTTGGTATAGTTTTATAGATAAACGTGACGTTACTTTGTCATTCATTTTTTCATATTTTCCATGCTATAATTACATATTTTTGCCTTTCAATAACTAGTTAATTTATGTGGGTATACAGTACCCATATGATTTACACAATCTTTAACTTATTGTTATTTCATATAATATACAGTATTTTTGTTTGAATTATTAAAATAGGCAGTTACAAGTGTTTTAGTTTAAGTTATACAGGGTATGATAAAAAATGATTTACTTATTTTCAATTATTAATATTAATGTAAACACAGCAGATTATCAATTTATTAAGGAAAATATAGTCAATAAGGTAAGATTTTTGCACAATATTTTGCTTTTTCCCCATCTTTTGCTGTTAGGAAGTCTCCCACTTAGGGGGAGGGATGTAGGCCTAACTGTCAATCATCTTGACTTATTGACATGTTGACCAAGGTAGCACTTGGGCAAACGGTCTCTCTCTCTCTCTCTCTCTCTCTCTCTCTCTCTCTCTCTCTCTCTCTCTCTCTCTCTCTCTCTCTCTCTCTCTCTCTCTCTCTCTCTCTCAAGTTATTCTCTCTTTCTCTGTAATAATCTATAATAATAAAATTTGAGTGGAGCTTTCTTGTTTGTCTACCCCAAGTGGGGCCGGTGTAGGTAGGGGATTAGGAGGGTAGGAGAAGCATGACATATCCACCCTCCACCTGCAAACCTGTTTGTCTGCCCCAGGTGGGACCAGGATAGGTAGGGGATTAGGAGGGTAGGGGAGACATGACACATCCACCCCCTGTAAACCTGTTTGTCCATCCCGGGTGGGGGCAGGATAAGTAGGGGATCGGAAGGGTAGGGGAGACATGACAGACCTGTTTGTCCACCCAGGTGAGGGTGGGATAGATAGGGGATCAGGAGGGCAGGGGAGACTTGCCACATCCACCCTCCTCCTGCAAACCTGTTTGTCCACCCTGGGTGGGGGCAGGATAGGTGGGGATCAGGTGGGTAGGGGAGACATGACAAACCTGTTTGTCCACCTGGGTGAGGGTGGGATAGATGGGGGATCAGGAGGGTTGGGGAGACTTGACACATAGACCCTCTTCCTGCAAACCTGTTTTACTTTTCCAGCTCTAGCTCAAATGGAAAACGATAAGTAAGACTTTTATTCTGACTGAAATATGGAAAATGTACAGTACTCACTTCAGTTTTATTATTTTATGATATGTGCAGTGCATGTGACTGAACTCCAGATGTGCTTCATTCTGAATAACTATCGCAAACTTTTGTTTATTTATTCTAAAATTGTCAATAGTTGTCATTAATGTCATCAATTTAGTTTTAGCATTTCATGAACATTATTTCAGAAACTGTGTACATTGTCATGTTGCTATATACATACATTCTTACATACATATAATATATATATATATATATATATATATATATATATATATGTATGTATGTATGTATATACAGTACAATTCGAATAACTAATTGTCATTACTTATGTATAAATTCTGGAACATCACAGAAGAAAGGATTAGATATAGAACGAACAAACTTTCATACATTAAACAGTGCCATGGTACCATAAGTAAATAAAAGTTATGTTGAAAATTCTTGCACAAGAGACACTGCTGAAAATTCATCCGAGAGTGAGAATGCGGAAAACTGAAAATTCATCCAAGAGTGAGAATGCGGAAAACTGAAAATTCATCCAAGAGTGAGAATGCGGAAAACTGAAAATTCATCCGAGAGTGAGAATGCGGAAAACTGAAAATTCATCCAAGAGTGAGAATGCGGAAAACTGAAAATTCATCCAAGAGTGAGAATGCGGAAAACTGAAAATTCATCCAAGAGTAGCTGAAAACTGAAATTCATCCGAGAGTGAGAATGCAGAAAACCAAATTCATCCAAGAGTGAGAATGCGGAAAACGAAAGCAGAGGTATAACAAGACAAAGACACCAAAGGGAGGTTTATACTGTATGTGATAATTGTGACCAGGTTGCGAGCAATTTCCGGGTCAGTCAGAAGTTTCGTATTTGACAACAGTGTTAGAGGCATTACATCGATAGAAGAAAATTCCTTTAAAAATAGACATGAAATTATCGCATCGCTTGTATTTTCATCATCAAATTGCGGCTTTAATCAAAGAGAGAGAATGTTACTGTTGTGCTGTTCTTCACCTTCCCTTGAACACTGATGTCATGAACAGTAATTCAGACTCAACAAATTTTGGTATTGATAATTCATAATGTTATAACTAAGAACACTCATAATAAGAAAGAAAATGCAGATTAATGAACAGAGACAGTATGATGTTAATATTATATATACAGTATACTATATATATATATATATATATATATATATATATATATATATTATTATGATTAGGCAAGAATCACGCCAGCAAATTGCCTCCTCCCCTCCTTTGTTGGGTTGTTGGTTGTTCATTTACTGCCAGCCGCCGATCGGAGCAGACCATCTGTCTATCGACTTAAAACAAGTAAGGGTTAAAAGATTAAAGGCGCTCCCATTTTTTGATAAAGATCTTTCCTTCGAGGCAAAAGTAATCTTGGCTTGGTGTTTCTTAGCTAAACCTCTGCGGGCAGCAGGTGCAATGAGTCAAAGCATCTGTGTTGGCACACCCCTGCCTCATAGGGAGGGGAGAACAAAAGCTCAATGGGGCTCACATTACACCAGCTGGCTGGAAGATATGGAGTGGAACTTGCAAGACGCCTCAACACCTGGCCCCACCGATGCCCTCCTCTTGCATCCCAACCACGTGGCCCTTCCCAAAGTATACTTCCTCGTGCCCTTCAACCGTATTCTGCCCACACGCCATTGCTTGGAGTTTCGAGGAGTCCCCATCGCCTTGCCCCTTTACGGAAGCCCTTGCATCTCACCACGTGGAAGAAACTCGCCCTCGGAAATCGCAAGTCATCCACGGACCGCCTTCTACACGCCCTCGGAAAATCTGCTAAGGTAAAGTGCCCTGGAAGAGCCCCATTTCAGTCACGCTTTGTCTCTTCGTGAATATTTTCTAAAGAGGAAAGCCAGAAATCTCCTCTGTCTATCGGTCCAGCGCCTCTTGCATCGCATAATTTTATTACCCTTTGGCACCTCAGTGCAGCTTCGAATTCATTATTCTTTTTGTCTATTTTCATTACTGGCTTATAATGTATATCTCTCATTTCAGAGGGATCCTATTTCGTGGAAGCTCGACTGTGTCTGAATTTCATTTATCTAACTTGTAGAATCTCTTCAGATAGTAATCTACTTGAGTTCCTCTTTTCCGCATTGATATCATTTATAATTACACTCCTTTAAATTTGGTCATTTGTTTACGTAATATTTCCTCAGTAACAAGAGCCCTAAGCTCATAGAAATTCTCCTTTGTTTTCCTCTTTACGTTTTCCCGTACCACAAAGTCAGAATCACACAATTAATGTAAATTGTTGCTACCTGTCTCACAGAGCATATTTCAAACTAAAACCACGGAAAACGTGTAAAATGGCGACCTGCCAGGATCCTTTTTCCGTGCTGTAGCCCTCTAGTGTTGCTTTATTGCATTTGCAACCAGGCTTATGGATCAGCTATTAGCAGCTTAAGCTGGGTACGACAATTACTTAACCTTTCTGTAAAACCAGCACACAGATCCAGAAAATTCCACGTAAGTAATGTGTTAATCTTAGCAAAACCTTTTTACAATCGTGACTGTTCCTAGGAATTAGAAATAGGACGCATGTATTCACTGGAGAGAAAAGAACCGCCGTATTAGATCTGGCACGCATGCCTTTCAGGATAGGTAGTTAGAAATAACCAAAGTAACCATCTCTTTGCTTCGAGGAATAGTGCGAAATTCCTCTGTGCTAAAACTTGCATATTCTTGCTTCGAGGAATAAAGTAAAGAAATTCCTCTGTGATAAATTTTACCTCGCTTTCGAATTAGGCGAACTGTTATTTAGGGCGCGACAAATTCCTAATGCGGGAAACGGACGGTCAGCTTGCATTGCTGGAAAATCTCCCAGTGTAAAGTTAGGGATTCGATAGGTGCGTTAGGAAAGCGAAATTTAAACTCCGCTTATAGGAAAATTACTTCAGGCCGTTGTACTGTTATCCTCTCAGATGACTGGGAAATTCTCCTGAATCCCAGACGGTATATAAATATAATGGTTCATTCACCCAGAATCTAAAAATACCGTGTTGGGCCAAACGACTGCACCCTCACCCCCGCCCATGCCCATGTAGCATTTTTTTTTTTTCTTTTTCCATTCATTTCAGCATACATTTTTCTGTGGGTTTCCCCACAGTAATTTCTAAGTCCTATGACTAATCAGAATTCCAAGTCCTAAGTGACTCCTAAAATTCTACATCAGACGGTGATGAATTTCTCCAAATTTCAGTCCTCAGGAGACCTTGTACCACAGTCAGACGTGGGCGAGAATTCTCCAAATCTCCAGTCCTCAGAGACCTTAAAATTTGGCTGGGTCGCACGTGAAGTAGAATTTCTCCAAACCCCAGTCCTCAGAGACCAAGCACAAAATTACCGCCGCACGTGAAGTAGAATTTCGCTCCTGCAGGAACCTAAAATTAAGTCCTTGAGACATTACAGTGTAGTTCACACACATCTAAGCCCTCTTACGGACTGATCATTCTAGTTCGCTAGAACAACTCTTAACTTCACGCCAGCCGCCAAGTCCGAGCGCGGACAACCAACCACGCCTTCCCGGTGACGCATATTAGACTTCGTCGCTTAAGAACAACCAATGCCTTTCCAAGACACATCCACTTTAACAAGAGCTCTTCTGGTATATCCTATACCCATTATTCCAAGATGGCTAAAATAATGAGCTCTCCAACAAAACGAGGATTTCAAATTCTACATGTCCGCTGGGAAGGACATGGACTATCGGGCAAGATCTGAGAGCATGGGTTCAAGAGCGAGTGGACGATGCCAAGGCGGAGAGCAAGAGAACGTGGAGGAGAGAGAGAGAGAACGAATTGCCCAAGAGCAGAGAGAGAGAGAAACTAATCGCTTCAAGAACAACGTGAGAGAGGAGAACGCGAGGAGAGAGAGAGAGACAGAACGCCTAAGAGAAAAAGGGGAGGAACGAATGGGAAGATCGAGCGACAGCTACGCCTAATGGTGCTCCAGATGCTAGAACGACAGCTCCGCCACTCCCCGCCCCCTCGTCATGATGAGTGCCCTCAGCCAAGCTCACTCTGTTCATGCCAAAATGGACCGAACCAACCCGGCGCATGGCTTGAAAGGGCCGAACGAGTCCTGGAGTGCTGCGATCTCTCCCGCGGAACTCTCCCTTGTTCACTAAATTCCTGGGCGGAAAGGCTCGGGCCTACCACGCCCTTCCGCAGAGACGATCGAAACTGGAAGCCGTGACGCCAAGCAGTTACTGGCGCATACCGAGATTACCCCGAAGGGTGGAGGAGACGTTGGAGAGAGCAGCCCAGAAGCAGGCCAGACTTGGTCCGGATTAAGGCATATCATCTGAGTCGGCGCTGACAAAATGGCTCGACCGGCGAGCACTAACACCGGGCCGGCGGTACTCGAGCGTTTAAATTGCATTTCCCGCGCCTACGCCTCCTGCCCCCGCCACTCACAGGGTGGAAAGCCCAGCAACACTCACCGAGTGTTGCCGAATAGCAGACATATGGGAAACTCACCACCCTCAAGAAGGAATCCATGGGGCGGAAGACAACCCGCCCTCCTCGGAGGTTCAAATTCCCACAAAATGGGAATCCCTCGGGCAAGCCCCTTAACTTGCCATTATTGCAAGAAACGGGCATTCTCCAACAGTGCTGGAACAAGAAACCGGCCTTCTTCCCGGAAACGGACAAACACCTCGCCTGCGCTCCACAGGGGCATGAGGATTAGCCAGACCTTTTTGCACGGCGCAAGGTCTATGGCTGTCTGCATGGGCGTAAATGCCCACGCAATAAATCAACTACTCCCACCGTCGCCTTGGCCGTCACAGGATCCTCAGGCCATGAGGCCCTCCCGCCGAAGGGTCAGGCACGCGGGTTTCTCCACGCAGGTAGCGAGCCCGCTACAACGAGTCACTGCTTTCGAGGACTCGGCGCACTGTAAATCTCTCATCCGGAGGGACAGAGTTCCCTACGAGCTATCACAATAGATCGAAAACTCGTCACGATCGAGGAATAAATCAATCTCCTATATACTCCCTACGGTCCACCTGAGAGTCTCAATGACCTCACCAATCCAAAATTTGCAATCTTGCAGTAGCAAGCCATCTCCCCGGAGGCTATGACGCTGACTCAAGCAGGACTTCAGTCCTGCCGAAATCACGACAATCTAGGGGTCCACATTCCTAACACTCGGCGCGAGAGTAATCCTCCCCGCTTCCTCAGCCAAGACTGGCGCTCCCTGGGTACCAGAAGGACGAAGTCCCCCACCAGTGCCACCTGGAGCATGATGTGCCAGTGTCTCTCGAGATCGGTTCCCGATCCAATTTGTGCCCGCCCGCCTCAGTGCCAGTGCTAGGCTCCCAATCAGATCTCCTTCAGGAGATGCCAAATTCTCTGCCGGTGCCACTTGCATGTCTCCATGAGGCAGCCATCTGGTCTGACCGATTTAGAGCCCAAGAAACCCTGATAGCGCCTGACTCTGCTCCTATGCCACGCCAGAGCGCCACGCCGACTCCATTCACGATCCAACTCAGGACTTCCTTCCCCGCGCCCAGCACCGCTACCGGCGTCGTCAGAGAGACGGTTCCTGACCACCGCGAAGCTCACTCCGCAGGTGCGGCCTCGCAACCCGCCAGCTGCAAGCCTGAGCTGGTCAACGTTACTCGCGAGCCGCTTCACGCCACCCCCTCGCACCGCCTCCCTTCTGCCTCAGCCCGTCGCTGACGCAATTGCAAGTCAGGATTCTGCCACATCTCCCACTTGGCCGATGAACTACAAGAGCCGACGATCATGGTAGAACCCGCACGAACACCGCGCCAGTTGTCGATCAGCAGGCCCAGGTGGTACCCGTGTCCCGGTCGCGGCCCTCCGCTTCCGGCCGAGACAACTGTCCCATTAAGAAAGGCTCGAGGCTAAATTACCACGCGTGGGACATTCCAGGTAATTTACAAAGAGCTCTAGAGCTCCTCATGGCACCTGTGCCACCATTTCATTTTTTCGAAGGCCTTGGCACCCCTAATCCAGAAGGGGATGTCAGACCTCCTCTATCTTCTCGCCTCAGGAACTGCTATCTCTTACCATCCTCTCTACTAATCTTCCCTTAAATTATCCCCGCAAGAGGCAATTAAATACGGATACCATTCCCACACAATGTATAAATCATTAAGAATAACAGAGTGAGAAGTGGCACGCCCTTTGCTACTTCATATTTGGCACCGGGCGGCGTGTCAGCCCCTGAAGGAGTCGCGCTGGTGCATTCTCTCTCACTCTGGGACTGAAGTGATAGTCCAGGCTGTAATTTATAGGCGAGACTATAAATCTCTGCCTAACACAATAAACCTCACTTTTTCCCCTAGCTCTTCTGCCAATATCATTTACTTTCTTTAGTCATTTATTTATCTTTATTTTAATGAATCACGAGTCATAAACTTCTGCCCTTTGTGATTTAAATGCTCCCTTTGTAAGCTCTGAGGGACGTGTCCCGCCTATCATATGCGGGGTCGGTTTGTCTGTGAACGCCTTGGTACTCTTTCCTTTACATAGTTATCCTTCTCCATCCTCCAAGATCCATTGTCCATCTGCATCCATTCATTACCGCCATACATTGAGCAGTGACTACAAAATTAGCGAATGAAATTAGCGGTAATTAAAACTGCGAATACTTCCGGCCGCAGATACGGGCTGTCAAAACTGTAGCTGCTACAGTACGTAAAAACTAAGATAAATTATCAATGCGAATATGTATAGTCATTACAGTATCGCGTAAAAGGGGATGTCATTTACAAAAATAAACGCTGTTTTTCATTTACACAGCCTCTTCAAGGCAGATTGTACTAACCGCATGCATTTTATCTAAAATTAAGTAACTGTGTATTTTAATTCTTGAACAATAACCTTTCTTTTCATTTGTTGGCCATAGCCTCATATACGTGGTCCTATAATTCACAATTGTTCGAGTCACATTATAAAGTTACCAGTGGGTAACCAAATCTAAAGTAATTATTCTTTTGCAAGTGTTTAAATCACTTTGCGTTCTGTTAACTAAAATTGTCCCAATGTGTTATTAAAAGTAACGCCACAGTTTCATAAAACCTTAGAGTAAAGTTCATTGCGAGGCAGAATGTAGAGTAACGTAGCATTTGTCGCCATTCTGAATATCGATGTACACACCGGCGAGGTATGTACATCATCTTGTATGGGGAGGTATTATGGGATTAGCAAGAATTAGCAAATTGCTGCCTCCTCCTTTGTTGTTGTTGGTTGTCTATTTACTGCCAGCCAGCCGATCGATAGACCATCTGTCTATCTAATTTAAAAAACAAGGGTTAAAAGATTAAAGGCGCCTCCCATTTTTGGATAAAGATCTTTCCTTCAGGCAAAAGTAATCTGGCTTGGGTGTTTCTCATAGGCCAAAAACCTCTTACAGCAGGTGCATGAAGAGTCAAAGCATCTGTGTTATGCACCCCCTGCCCCATAGGGGATAAAGGCAAAAGCCCACGAGGTCTCGACACATTAATGCTGGCTAAAGACATGGAGTGAACTTAGAAGACGCCTCAACACCTGGCCCCACCGGATGCCCTTGCATCCTAATCCACGTGGCCCTTCCTGAAGTATACTTCTCTCGTGCCCCCTTCAACCGTATTCCTCGAGCCCACACGCCATTGCTTGGAGTTTCGAGGAGCCTCATCGCTTTGCTCCCTTTACGGAAGCCTTTGCATCTCACCACGTGGAAGAAACTCGTCCTCGGAACGCAAGTCATCCACGGACCGCCTCTCTACACGCCCTCGGAAATCTGCTAAGGTAAAGTGTCCTGAAGAGCCCTACTTCAGTCACGCTTTGTCTCGTAATATTTTCAAAGAGAAAGCCAGAAACCCCTGTTCATCGTCCGCGCGCTCTTGCATCGCAGTATTAATTTTATTACTCCTTGGCACCTCAGTGCAGCTTCGAATTCATTATTCTTTGTCTATTTTCACATTGGCGATAATGTGCATATCTCTCATTTCAGAGGGATCCTATTTTCGTGGAAGCCGGACCGTGTCTGAACTCAGTTTCATTCAATCCCGCAGGAATCTCCTTCAGGATAGTAATCTACTTGAGCCTCTTCCCGTACTACACTACTTGTGTAAATACACTCCTTAAATTTGCCTTACGTGTTTTACGTAATATTTCCTCAGCAAGAGCCCTAAGCTCATATGAAATTCTCCTTTGTTTTCCTTCCTTTTTACGCTTTCCGCACTACAAAGTCAGGAATCACAAGCAATTACCGTGAAATTGTTGCTACCTGTCTCACAGATATTTCAAACTAAACCATTGAAAACGTAAAATATATATATATATATATATATATATATTTATGATATATGTTTGTGTGTATTTATGTATATAGATCTACAGTGCACATAGAAACACTATACACACAAAGTGTGTGTCATTAGCTACGTTGCCGAAATCCTTCCCAATTTAAAATCTGGGCACAGTTAATCTGCATTCCTCAGTTCGGGGTTCTTTAATCTGATCATAAAATCCTAATTATCCCTCCCACAGGCTGTCCAGAAGAAAGAGGCCATTCCGGGACGAGGCTGACCTACTTTACAATCTGCCATCAGTTGAGGAGTCAATAACCATATTTTTTTAATGCATTGTATAATTTTTTTTTTTTCATTAGTGAGCCTGGGCTAGAAATTGGACATTTTTATAATTCATTTAGATGATTAGAAAGTAGGTCATCCTCATCCTTCCTTTTGATCAAAGCAGTTTAATGTATGATTTCAGTTCTTGAGGTTTCAGTTCTTTTGCTCTTTTCACGTCTTCATGGTTAGATACACAGAACAAGAGTCAAGCTCCTGGTTTACCCTTTCAGACCTAGTATGGGAAGATGTGGCAGCGCGTTGCCACATCTACATGATAAGCAAACTGAGGTCAAGGTTTTATGAGTCACATCTGGGGAAAGTGGCAGCGTCTGAAACGTACTACATGTTTGTAGTCATTTTGGTTTGACTATAGTATTGATAACCAGCAGATATGGAAGTTTGTAAGGTGGCGACGTAATTGGTATTTTAGATGTCGGTATCGTTTGATTGAAATGATCGGCCGTTGTTTACAGCTTTACTGTAGTCACCTCCCACCTGCGGTGAAAATGGAGGGCTTGACATTAGGGCCCAGAATTACACAGAGTCCTTTGGAAAGATTCCAGTTCCTGGTTATTTGATGATGGCCAGTTTGGAATTCTTTTGTCGATGGTCAAAAGTCATGGTGAAAGTGAAGGTCGTTTTGCTGCCCATACTGAAAGGGACACTAAACTCGCCATTGCCCATGAAACAAGGAATTGGAATCTGTCAAAAGGTGTGTGTATAATATATATATATATATATATATATATATATATATATATATATATATATATATATATATATATATATATATATATATATATATATATATATATATATATATATATACAGGCAGTCCCCGGTTTACGACGGTGGTTCCGTTCTTGCGCGCGTCAGAACCCGAAAATCGTCAGTAAAAGCGGAACGATGGCATACGACGCCAGAAAATTGTATAAAAATTTGAAACAAAAGTTATGAAAGCCTTACTTTTTAATCCTTTGGGTATACTGCATGTTGTTTCTTGATGTTTTACCTACATTTTGATGTGTGTGTATCCAAAACTGGTGGTTCTGGAATGTAAAATTTACAATTTACTACAAAGTACAGTACTGTACAGTAAATCCTGTATGCAGTAAAGTATAGAGTACTGTACATATACTGCACAAAAGTAAAATACAAATATGTTATACAGTAACACAGGTGTACAGTACACTGTACTGTACTGTAATTTATACCAAAGAGTTTATAAAAGATAAAAAAAGTGAATTCCTTACTTTTATTTTGGAAACCCTGTGCTTTTAACCCTGGAAAAAATGGTGTGGCCTCATGATTCAGGGGATTCTGGAACAAAAATTTAGTATTAGTGTACGTATAATACTGTACAGTAGTCCTGCATGCAACAAAGTATAGTACTGTACTGTATAAATACAGAAACAGTCAGTATTTTACAGTAGAATAATAAATATATAAAAATTATAAAGAGTTAGGAATTCCTTACCTCATTCAGTGATTGTCAAAGCTGTTACAACCGCAGGCTAGGTTGGGGAGATGGAGATTGTATGCGTGGGGAGCCTGCAATGATAAGGATAAAATTGCTGCAGAGTTTGTACTGTATGTGTTACACTGTTCTGTATCAGTTCAGGTATTTCACAAACCTATGTTCAACAGTACAAAATAAAAATATGAATGCCTTACCTAATTTCAGTGATTTTTAGAAGATGGAGGCGAGGATGAGGGAGCTCTAGTAAAGGTGCTGGGCAGTCTGAATATTAGAATGAAGACGTTACTTTATATTTATCAAATGTACTGTACATATGACCATTTATAACATTAAAAACAGTGAAGAATTCAATACCTTGAGTGATTTGAAAGATGTAGGCTACATGAGGAAGGTTTTGTACAGTTCCAGTAGAGGTCAGGTTAAAGGTGCATGTCAGTCTGGAATGATAATGTACATGATAAAGATTAGAATAAAGTACTTCTGTGGATTTCATAAACAGTACACTAATTTTATAAAATGTATAACAATTTATAAAACAGAAAGTGTTCTTACCAAATTCTAGTGGTTGGCTTGCTTACTGGGATGGGCATATGGTAGATGAGAACAGGGGCTATGGTGTGGCATCTGCAGGTGCTTGGGAGTCTGCAATGAAAAGATAGAAATGATACTGTACACAGCAGTACTGTACTGTACTGTATAAGTATAATAACACAATTTAAAACAATGTAGGCTAATAGAAATTTCAAAAGTGAAGAATTCCTTACCTGGTGGACATGAAATGGGTGCAGGTGCTACTGGTGCAGGTGAATTTGGAGTTGAGCAGGGGACACCTGTCTTTTCTGTGGAATGATAAAAGATAGAAATTACCACACAGGGTATGTATGCAATAAGCTACTGTACTGTATACAGTTTTATAAAGTGATTTGAAAGAAAAAAAGTCATGAAATCCTTACCTGATGGGGCTGGAGGGGATAAGGTCAGCTGAGTTGGCCGGGAGGAGGCTGTAACATGTGGATCTGGAATGATAATGATTATGTAAAGTTACAGCAAATACTAAAGCAATAGTGTACTGTACAGTGGGTGAAGTGCAGTACACTTTTTTGTAACATTTATAAAAATTTATAAAACATTAAAAAAACATTAAGAATTCCTTACCTGGTGAAGTTGAGAGGAGACAGGAGGTCCTGTAACTTCAAAACCCTGAATTCTTCAGGGGTCAGGACTGTCATCACTACCAAAAGAGATCTGAATGGCACATAATGAAATAAATTAGGTTATGCGATAGTAAATATAAAATTTGTACCATATGTACAGTACTGTATATACAAATGATTTCATGTATGAAAATTATAAAAATTAAACACTTAGGAATTCCTTTACCTGATAGAGCTGGAGAAGCTGCTGGGGAGGTTACTGCAGGTACAGGTTCAGGCTCAGGTTCTGATTCATAGCCAGGTAGAGGTTCTGGGAATCTGGATTAGAGTCACTTCTGCAATGATACAAATGATAAAATTTATTGGGTTATGCTGTGTATCTACAGTATGTAAATATAAATTGCAGTAACATTTTTATAAATATTATTACAAGTTATAACAATTTATATTACAGCAGTTAATAAAAAATAAAGTTGAGAAATCCTTACCTAGACTAGGAGTGGCAGGTGGTGCTGAAGACTTCTTCACGAAGAAAGAGTCTAGCCTAGACTGCACTTTCTTCTTCAGCTGCTTCTCCTTCAGCGCCTCCCTGTAGCACGTAGTAAGATCCAGCATTCCTCTGCGAATCCTCTCAAACCTGGCAATGTTAGGGTCCTCACCCCTCAAATGCTGCCAAACATTTCTCCAGGTGAGCAAAACCTCTGTCAAGCCCTTGATTGTTAATTCCTTGACCTTTGGTTGTGGTGCCTCTTCCTCCTCCTCGATCATCTGCTTCTCCAGCTCAATGAGGTCCTCCGATGACAATTCCTCTCCGTGGGATGCCAGCAGCTCAGTGACATCCTCAGCTTCCAAGTCCAGTTTCAGCCTCTTGCTTAGCCCAACAATTTTCCTTGTCACAGCCTCAACATCTTCTGCCTGCTCTAACCCCTTAAAACTATTCACAAACTGGTAGGACACAGTTTCTTTCCACGCACCATTCAGAGCCGACACCTTTACTTCGTCCCAAGCCACGTGCGATGTTCGTCACAGCATCTGCAATGTTGTAGCCCTTCCAAAAATCTTTCAGAGTCAACTCCTTGTTACCTTCAACGGCCCGTAAAGCTAGCCGTATTGTCCTCCTCAGGTAGTATGCCTTGAAGTTAGCAATGACTCCCTGGTCCATCGGCTGTAATGAGGGATGTAGTATTTTGGTAGATACACCACCTTACATTAGGGTTCATATTACTAAGATTAGAAAAAGGTGACCAGGGCATTGTCTAAGACAAGCAGGACCTTAAAGGCAGACCCTTCGAGGCACAATACCTTTCCACTGCGGGCACAAAGTGGTCATTGAACCAGTCCTCAAAGACCATCAAGGTAACCCAAGCTTTCTTATTGACTTCCAAATGACGGGGAGTTGACTCTTGAAAATGCCCTTAAAAGCCCTGGGATTTTCTGCCAAGTACACTAGCAAGGGCTTAAGCTTTCAAATCGCCACTAGCATTGGCCCCAAAGAGTAAAGTCAGCCTCTTACCAGCTTTATGGCCTGGTGCTGACCTCTCCTCCTTGGAAATGTATGTACGATTTGGCATTCTTTTCCAAAATAACCCTGTCTCATCTACATTAAATACCTGGTCAGCAGTGTAACCACCTTCCCTAATTATCTCAGCCAAACCACTAGGAAACTTTCTGCTGCTACATCATCAGCGCTAGCAGCTTCACCTTGCAACTTCACATTGTGCAAATTTGCATGAGCCTTGAAGCGGTTAAACCAACCCCTACTGGCGGAAAATTCTTCACTAGCACTGCCTTTCCCATTTTTCTTCACCACTGCCGCATGCAGCTCCCTAGCCTTCTCTTGAATCACACTCGGGCTCACTGGAACACGCCGTTGGTTCTGGTCTTCCAGCCAGATCAACAATAACTTATCCATCTCACTACGTTCTGGCTACGTTGCTTCACGTTAATCACCGTTGCCTTCATTGGTGCAGCGTCTTGCACATGTTTCAGAATACGCTGCTTGTCCTTCACTATGGTAACAACCGTCGTTCTGCTAAGGCCCACTGCACGGCCTATCTCGGTGTTACTTTCACCCTTCTCCGAACGCTTAATTACGTCAGTACTTGACTTCCATGGTGATGCTCTTCCTCGGCTTTTTGGATGCACTAGCATCAGATGATAAATTCTGCCGTTTTGGAGCCATAGTGAAGGCACAATTCACGAAAAAACTGCAGCCAAAGAAAAGCAACAATGAGGCAACGTACCTAACTCTGCGGAGGCAAACACGTGAGTGAGGAAAGGGTTGTTTGGTATTGTTACGCGCCTGCGTGATCGACCCAGGAAGGTCGTTAACCGTCAACTACTGTACAGTACCAATGCAGTTACATACAGAGCGCAGCTACGCTCACGAAACTAGTTCTCCTTTTCAAAGCGGCGTAAAAGCGCCGAAAAAAAGTCATAACCTTGCAATGTATTTTAATAATTGTAACCAGAAACTGATTTTTGATGATTACTGTTAAACCAGAAACGGATTTTTATAAATATACGTAATTGAAAAGCGTCGTAAAACAGGCTGCGTCAGAACGGGCTGCGTCAGAACTCGAAACAAACGTCGTTTCGTAAGCGGCCTGGATTTTTATATGGATATATCTGAAAACCGTATCTAAACTGGAACGTCAGAAGCACGGAACCGGTTAAGTCATATCGCCTGTATATATATATATGTATATATATGTATATATATGTATATATATATATATATATATATATATATATATATATATATGTATATATGTATATATGTATATGTATATATATATATATATATATATATATATATATATATATATATATATATATATATATATGTATGTATATATATATATATATATATATATATATATATGTATATGTATATATATATATATATATATATATATATATATATATATATATATATATATATATATATATATATATATATATATATATATATATATATATATATATATATATATATATATATATATATATATATATATATATATATATATATATATATATATATATATATATATATATATATATATATATATATATATATATATATATATATATATATATATATATATATATATATATATATATATATATATATATATATATATATATTGTTATGTGTGAGGTCTTGGTTGATCATGTATTATTCAATTTACGTAATTTTTACTGGGCCCTGCAAACCAAGATTACACGTAACCTGCCACTTGAAGCCAAAAGTTAACCTCAAAGACAGTCGTTAATTAGCCAAAGGTCGCCAGTTAAGGGTAATTAACCTTAACAAGAATATTTGAGATGAATTTGATTTTAAACGCAACGGTTCTTCCAAACATTCGACGCGAGGCATACAAAAGCATCGAGATTTAACCTGATTTTGCTTTACCCTAAATCCTAGGTATTTTACTGGAATAACGGGTTGAAGCTAACAATATAATAATTAGGCTTAATCTAGACTTCGTAAACACATATACAGTAAGTGGGGATGAAGGAGGAAACAAAAGAAAGTTGAAATACAGAAAAAGATAAAAGAATGAGCGAAGTTTTGAACAAAAAGCGACTTTACCTTAGGACGAACGTTGTGCGCATTTCAACACCGCCGAGAGGAGTCTTCGCAATTGCTTCTTCACTTCACTAATAGAATAATAGACAAAGAAAGGGGACAGGGCCACCTTCCAGACGTCTGCCCGAGACGGCGGCTAGTTTCTCTCTGAAGTTCCCTGACCGGCCTAGGTCAAAAACAGTCACCCCAGGTGTCCACGTTCTTGTTAAAAACATTCGCCAAGAGACAGGTAGGAAGGAAAAAGGACTTTAGGACCACCTATTCTTAAGGCTGATAGGGAAATTTTCCTATAGGGTGAAAGGCCTAACTTACCTATCCCGTTCTCCAACGGACGTTAAGGTTTGAACTGAAGACGCTCCTATATAGACAACGTCTTTTCCCGGTCTCAGTCAGGCTGATATTTTTACAATCAAAAGTTACGAGGGCGAACAGCAGTAATATTTGTAAAAGCTCCCCCCCTTAAGAGGGCCTTCACTCCCTTTTCGGGCGTGAAGGTCTATACTAAGCAAGCTGTTCGCCTCTCGTAGGTTACTCTCCTTCCCTGAGCAGATTAGTCCTGGTTAGCCTACCTAGCTACAGAACTACCTAACCCTAGATAGGATATGAGCTATATTCACTACTTTACCTAATTCTAATAGTACTGGAAGGTGCTCACGGTTATTATAGGCTACCTCCTACAATCATGATGTGTTTTAGACCTAGCCTAGTGGTACATTCTATGAGATTCCCTAGCCTAACCTATCCTAACCCAACCGTAGCACCAACATAAGAGTTAATATTCTAACTAAATTACAACATGGTTTATGTTTAATACAATTAAAATTAACTAGTTAATTCATGAGGGTTGCCTCATATGATAAATGGGGTGCCTCACGGAGGTCTTAGGTTATGCGTGTCCTGAGCATCGTGGCTCAGTTCACAATAGTTAAGATTATTGAAATTAGTTAGGCTACTTACGTGATTACTGCGGCTCGGTGGTAAGTGGAAGGAACAAGGTTACTAAATTGATGTACCGTACTTTAAGGTGGCCTAGGCTAGGTACAAATAAAAGGAAGAGATCACACTGGCTACCTTCTCTGGGCAAGGGGCCAGGATCACTCTTAGATGTTAGGGCACTGTGCCGAGAGGGCACTAGTGCCAGGAGGAGCTTATAGCTCGGCAACTACTGGGCTCTCTTCCGCCCCTTCTTCCTCTTCTTGGGTTCCTCCAAGGCCTATCAGTAGCTGGCCCAGCAGGTGATGAGAGCACCGACTCCGGGGACAGGCCAGAAGGGCTAGCGGGCGCGAAGTCAGGGGCAACTGCAAAGCTGCGGAGGACGCCCTACTCCAGCTGCTGCGACAAACGGAGCGAGAGCGATCTCGACTTCGGCATCCGAGGATGCCAGTTCCTGGTCTTCCAAGGAAGTGGTACCATTTCGATCCTCCAGGGGTTCATCCCCTGGAATCAAATTTTGCAAAGAAGAAGGTTCGGGTGCTGGAGGCTCTCCAGTCGCAATGATCAGCTGCATGGGGAATCCTAAATCTCCTGGAGGAGGATTCGCCTCATGATTTAGACCCGCATGGGGCCTTTTCCACTGGTAGCTCAACGTCCGTGGCGGACGGAGTCTGGCACTGCTCAGTGCTCGCAAGTGGCACTGGCAGCAGTTGAGGGTCAGGCATGCCTGACAAAGGGGTCCGGAGGTGCAATACCTCTCGGACGACTTGGGTTTGGCTGCAGCAGAGATTCCTGCCCCAGCAGGAGATCGTAGCCTCTCCTAGAGTTTTGTTCGGGGCGTCCGCTGGGCGTTGTTTGCTTGGGCAGCCCTCCCAATTTGTGGAGTGGTCTGCCCGCTTGCACGTCCTGCAGCGGTACTGCTCCTCCTGAATCTCTTCGCGGAGGGGGAGGACCTCTTGGTGGGCCAGCCCTTCGCAATTGGAGAGGGCTAGGCCTGAAACAGTTTGGTTTGTGCCCCTTCCGCGGACCACTTTGGTGGGCGGAAGGTGGAGGTTTGTCATTGTTGGGAGTTACAACTGGGGCCTCCGTGGAGGAGGTAACGTGGCTGCAAAGTGGCGTTGGTAACGGGCTTCCGCAGAGAAGATCCCAACCCAACAAGAAGACCACTCCGGGCCGAATTCCACCTACCACGCCAAGGCGGTGGGGTAGCGCCCCCAAGGCGTCATAACCTGGAGTTGGACCGTGGGAACGGTGATGGTGTGGCCCTCTATCCACTTCATTTCCCACCGCGTTTCTTCGTCAACCACAGCACCGGCTGGCACTTGGGCCCTGGCAATCAGGCTAATATCTGCCGCAGTGTCTACTGTGACCGGAAGGGTCACGGGCAGGCTAGTGCTCTGAAGAGGGGCCACCAAGATGAACTGGGTTTCCAGTCTCTTGGGGTAAAGGATCGGTGCGGACCAGCAGCAGAAAATGAAGTGCTGATTAGGTTGACAAATTTGGTGGTGGGGACATGATGTGGACAGGCCGGAGATCCAGCATTGTAGTGGCTAGCAGCCCCACAGGATTTGCACAGGCCTTTTTGATGGGCTCGGTGGCCTGCAGTAACTGTTGGAGGAGAGGGCTGAGCGGATGAATCGGGAGCGGAGTTCTGGCTGGTAGGGTTAGGCTGCTTATTAGTGCCGAGTTTGTATTGGCATTCAGCTTCAGCGTGGCCCCCTTCTTGCAATAGTTGCACAGGGTCTTGCTAGGCAGTCCATTCTTCGGGCGAGTGGAGTTCGAGAGGTAGGCCGGAGGGATGATTCGCTTCTGAGAGGTGCTATGCGACTGATTGAAGGTTTCCTGACGAATCAGCCATGCGACAAGCTTCCATAAGTGTGGAGGGCTGTTTATCGTTAAGATATACCGCAAGGGGCCCAGGCACACATTGGAAAAGGTCTTCTAGCATGGTCCGATTGAAAAGATCCTCAAACGTCGTGCAGGCCAAGGAGTTGAACCAGCGCGTGCACCGGACTGGGTTTTGTGACATGCCCATTCCGTCCAAGACCAGCCGACTTCCTTGGCAAGACCTCGAACCGTTGTCTCCATTTTTCTGGGGTTATCTCGTAGGCCTTTGTAATGACTCTCTACGAACTTCTGCCATGTTGCCTCTCTGGCTCTTCTCCAGTGAGCGGCGCTGCCTTGGCTTTTCCCTCCATATGCTTGGCTAGTATTAAGGCTCTCTCCGTCTCTGTGGTACTGTAGTTATCGAAAAGAGCCTCGATCTCCTCCAGCCATGCTTCTGGCTCGTCCTCAGTCCACTTGGGGACTAGGGAATTGATGCTCGAAATTGAAGCGTTTGATGCAGCAGGTGTAGGACTGGAGGTTTGATGGCTAGCCATAGCTTCGGCATTCTCCATTTTCGCTCTCTCAAGCTCGAGCTCCTTCTCCTTTAGGGCTAACTCAGTTTCCTTGCAGGCTAACTCATGCTGTCTTCTTCTTTCTTTCTCTTTTCCTCTTCATACTTCCTCTGCTCGGCTTCATACATCCTCTGCTCGAGTCTTTCTTCCTTCTCCCGCTTGGCCAAGTCGTCCACTTGCTCCTTAACCCAGGTGGTAAGTTCCGAGTCGGTGAGACCTGCCGCCGTCCCCAGCCCCAGGAAAGTTTTATAATGCTCTGCTGCCATGGTTCTGGTGGGAAGGGCGTCTAACCGGGTCGACGGGCGCATTTGGGCAGCGAGGAAGTGTCTCTTCAATGACGTGGCACCCTTTCAAAGGTGGCACTGTAGTTTGGGTGTGCCGTGTACAGGTCACACTGGTGGCACTCAGTATCCCTAGGCACTGGTGCAGGTTAGGTCCCAGAAGAACTTTCTCTTCTGTGTTCCCTTTTGTTTTTGTTTTATTTATTTTTCTGGATTCTTGCTTGGTGGCACTTATGGTGCCAATGTGTTCCTAGGGACCCTCTACTGGAGTCCAACTAGGCTATATGGGAGAAAGGCACTCTACACCCTGCAGAGTGCAACAATCGAATGAGAGAGAAAGGGAAGGTAAAAGAGAGAAAGAGAGAGAGAAGTAAGCTATTCAAGTGATGACAGTGCTGCAAATTATTGGCACTGTGGAATAAAGTGAATTTTGGGTTTTTTTTTCTTTAAAGATCCTCGTGAGTGGCTGGTCCCAGTACCGGCCCCAGTGCTGGCCCCTTCTTTTTCAGAGGGTGAAAACTACTGTTTGCTTCGGTCTGGATAGCAGGCCTCACTCGTGACCGACAGTTTATCACTGTATCGTAATTACTCTTAACTTGTCCTCATGTATTGTGGGACAGGTGTTTCTTTTATTTGGTTTATTGTATTCGAATTAATTAGCCTAGTATCGGCCGTTCTTTCTTTGAAGAGGGTCACGTACACTTAGGTTAGGAATGCTTACTTGAATGACGAGAGAGAGAGAGAGAGAGAGAGAGAGAGAGAGAGAGAGAGAGAGAGAGAGAGAGAGATTTTCAATCAGCTAATTTCTTGCTGCTTGAGAACATGTAAACAAAGATTTTATAAATGCACAATGGCATGGATCTTAATAAAATGATATAGATGCGTCGTCTTGGCTTCCTTAGGGATTACTTTATTATCTTAATTTTCCTGGGAGCCGACGTCACAAAAGTTTATCGTAAAATTTTAAATTCTCTTTATATGATTTTTATAGCAGGTATTTGTATAGGAACTTATGGTATTACTCCTAACTAAGGCCTATGTTTCCCTGCCTAAATTGTCTTTTGGTCTTGTCTAGCTAAGAATTTGGAGGTGGGTTTACTACGAAAGGCAAAAAAAAAAAAAATTATGCCCCAAGAGTGGCGGGGAGCAGAGTCGAGGTCACAATAACAAGGTCTTTAAGATGGCGGCCAAGTCCCGTTAGGCCTAAATTTCAAAAAAACCTTGGGCGGCGAAGACAACATCAAATGGCGGTTCTCTCACAAACAGTTCGAACACTTTTCAAAACAAACGCTTAACACGGCGGAGGAATCCAAAATGGCGGGTATTTTCTTTTAGCACCAAATTCAAAAACAACGCACGAAACAAATGCAGGTATCCAGATTTTACTTTAAATATACCAATCATGCATAGCGTTTTACGTTACGGATGGAAAACTAAATTACCAAACAACTTTGTGTCTTTTGTTATCGTATTCTCACCCGGACATTAAACAAAAGAATGAAAAGAGAAATGCTAGCCTGCCTGCGTAAATTTACGTTGTTGAACGGTACCTTTATTGTAAAATTACTATTTCAGTTCGTTTGCTACTTCACTGACACGGTTTTGAATGATTCCTGCTATATGCAAACAATAACGATCGGAATTGCCGACGCGATTTCTAAATTACTTTGTGTACATGAAACGGGCTCCGCGATTCGGCCTTTGAATTCGTTACTTGAACGACTTGACTCACGATCCGAACACGGTAAAATGCCCTTCCTTAAACGACCCAAATTGTGATTGCTCTGCTCTCGACGCACCCTTGCCTACCTACGCTAATTCTCACTACCTTGTTATTATAACTATTCTCTTTACTGCTTATTATTATGCCTCGTTCCTTGTTTGGAAGAATGAAATGGAGTTCGATATCTGACTTTTTTTTTTTGGAATTAATGTAATTTAATTTCCTTTTCTCCAGATTCTTTCTCTAAAATGTACTTTAGATTCTACGCAAGGTCGCCAATGTTACGTGTGAGGGTCTTGGTTGATCATGTATTATTCAATTTACGTAATTTTACGGCCCTGCAAACCAAGATTACACGTAACCTGCCACTTGAAGCCAAAAGTTAACCTCAAAGACAGTCGTTAATTAGCCAAAGGTCGCCAGTTAAGGGTTATTAACCTTAACAAGAATATTTGAGATGAATTTGATTTTAAACGCAACGGTTCCTCCAAACATTCGGACGCGAGGCATACAAAAGCATCGAGATTTAACCTGATTTTGCTTACCCTAAATCCTAGGTATTTTACTGGAATAATGGGGTTGAAGCTAACAATATAATAATTAGGCTTAATCTAGACTTCGTAAACACATATACAGTAAGTGGGGATGAAGGAGGAAACAAAAGAAATGTGAAATACAGAAAAAAAGATAAAAGAATGGGCGAAGTTTTGAACAAAAAGCGACTTTACCTTAGGACGAATATTGTGCGCAACACCGACGTGAGGAGTCTGGCAATTGCTTCTTCACTTCACTAATAGAATAATAGACAAAGAAAGGGGACAGGGCCACCTTCCAGACGTCTGCCGAGACGGCGGCTAGTTTCTCTCTGAAGTTCCCTGACCAGCCTAGGTCAAAAACAGTCACCCCAGGTGTCCACGTTCTTTTTAAAAACATTCGCCAAGAGACAGGTAGGAAGGAAAAAGGGACCTTAGGACCACCTATTCTTAAGGCTGATATGGGAAATTTTCCTATAGGGTAAAAGGCCTAACTACCTATCCCTTTCTCCAACGGACGTTAAGGTTTGAACTGAAGACGCTCCTATATGGGACAACGCTTTTTCCCGGTCTCAGTCAGGCTGATATTTTTACAATCAAAATGTTACGAGGGCGAACAGCAGTAATATTTATAAAAATATATATATATATATATATATATATATATATATATATATATATATATATATATATATATATATATATATATATATATATATATATATACATTCATACATACATACATACATACATACATACATAAATACATAAATACATATATA